>NW_026067987.1:3068964-3106459 GCF_014885135.2 Alexandromys fortis | reverse complement strand
TGGAACTCATTGTGTATTTCAGGCTGGCCTCAAACTCATGACCCTCCAACCTAACATAAACTTTTTACTCAACTCTTAGTAGTTGTTATTACGTACCTGTCAGAACACAGTCCAGGTACGGAGTTGTGTTAGAATTCTAAGTGCCTGTGAGAACACTCCAAGAACACTTTAGTTTCTTTGAACCCAGAACCATTCTTGGGAGTATTTCCATGTGCCTCCCAGGTATATTGGATAGGACTGAGTTTACTTCAGATTCCTCATTATCGCTTGCTGCTTTTCTTCAATGAAATGTTTATGCATCTATAGAAAACCGTTTTTGTCACATGGGACTCGTCCTTTTTATTGTATACAGCATAAACTCCTAAGTTTTTTACTCATGATTTCTAAGCCTCTGGCATAAACTGCCTGGGGTTCTGAATAAAGTTAGCTATTGCATGAGACTCCATCTCATTTATAGGCTCCCTTCTCACAGGTTCCACCACCTCTAGAGTAATAATACTACCAAATGACCAGCACAAAATTCGACCCCACAATACTTTGTCAGAGTGGGGAAGAAGTTTATGATGCTCTGTCCCTCCTTAAGGATTTGTAAGCAGGCAACTAAAGAGTTACTGAGGGAAGGAAAGATTTTCTTCAGAGGAATAGCCACTGGTAAACTGCCCAGGTTCCTGTAACATCTTTAGTGTTTATGTGCACCACAAGCTTACAGGAGCACTCACAGTTCAGGTGATGGCATGAGACCCTTACACTGTGTGCCACCATGTGGAGCAGTAGGGACCAAGTCCCAGTGGTTCACCAAAGTTCCACTACAGCCTTGTGATGTGGGAGTGATTTCTTATTAATAAAGAAACTGCCTAGGCCCATTTGCATTTGATAGGCCAACCCTTAGGTGGGTGGAGAAAACAGAACAGAATTCTGGGAGAAAGAAGCTGAGTTGAGGAGTCGCCATGATTCTCCCGCTCCAGACAGATGCAGGTTAAGATCCTCCCTGGTAAGCCAGCTCGTGGGCTACACAGAATATTAGAAATGGGTTAGAACAATATGTAAGAGCTAGCCAATAAGAAACTGGAACTAGCCGGGCCAGGCAGTGTTTGAAAGAATACAGTTTCTGTGTAATTATTTCTGGGCATAAGCTAGCCATGCGGGCGGCCGGGTGCCGGGGACGCAGCCCCGCCGCTCCTATTTCAACAGCCTTGAAAAGTCAACCACCGCAGCCACAGCAGAAGACAGCAGCTTGGCAAACATGAGAGGGGTAGAAAGCAAAAAAGTGCCTTCAAAGCCCAGACACAAAAAAACTCTTTAATTCATCCTGTTTGGAGATTTTTCTCAAAGATCCTCAAGACTTAACTCTTTCAGGACTTTTACAAAGATTCATAGAGCAAATCTGCACTAGGAAATGACACAAATCTATTTTCAACTCCATGTTTCCTTCCACCGGAAATTCAGTTAACCCCATTCGAAGCACTCAGGAAACAATGGCAGTTACCAGAAGCATGCACCTGACTTCTGACCAATACAGTAATGCTGTGCTACAGCGGACAACAGTAGCAACAAAAACCTGTTCCTGCAGTTACTCAGGAATGCAGAGATCATGAATCCAGCCAGCCAATGGAGGGACTCAAATGTTTCAAAAGCACCTTAACCCATGTCAAGTAAAAGTATTACACAACCTCTGAAACACAATGTTACAGAAATGCATGGGTACTCTGAGGTAGACTGAATGTTTGTCCCAGGTCTCAGGCACTTAACTGTTTGATTTCAATTACTGTCTAGAGAGGCTCAGGAGGTGTGGCTTTGATGGAGAAGGTAAGTCACTTAACTCCCAGCATTGAGATTTAAAAGCCTCAAATCTCTGGCTATCCCCAATTCAATCTCTGTATTCTGTTTGTAGCTCAAAATGTAAGCCCTCAGCTCTCTGGCTGCTGCCAAACTTCTCTGCCTTTGATAGTGGTAGACTCTCCTCTGAAACCAAAAGCCTCAAATAGCCCTTTCCTTCTTATAAAAGATGCCTTGGTCATGGTAGCCAATCCAATACCAAACAGGTATTACTCCTAACTTTGAAAAGCATGGATCAGAATTTGTAATTCAAAAAAAAAAAAAAAAAAAAACTATACTGTAACCACATACATTCCCCTAACAATGACATACATTCCCCTAACAATGAAGTGTTTTGTCTCTATTTCCCTTCCCTACTTGGCAATTTCATTTAAACAAGGCAATATTGTTTCTTGAATAGAGAAACAATTTTGTTCTTTATGTAAACTTAGGGTATACCACCAAAGAGATTTTAAACCAAACATAGAAAAGGGACTGGAATCAAAAAAGCACCTTAAGGCACCTCAAGTTCAAGGCTAGCCTGAGGTAGAGTGAAGCACAGGCCACCTTAGATGCCAAAGTGTAAGAACATCTCCAAAAACAACTTGACAAATGGAGCAAATTTTACACAGAAAAATCCATAAAAATTACTGTTTTAAGTTACTAATAATGACACACCACCCCATTTTTTTCACAAATACGTTTATTTCTCTATGGAAGATTTTATTTGCAATTCATCAGAATGTGCCAATTTAAACCAGGCGTAGTGGTACACATCTCTTAATTTCAGTACTCTTAAAAAAAAAAAAAAAAAAAAAAAAAAACTAGAAATTTCAAGACAGCTGTGCTACATAGCAAGACCTGCTTCAAACTTTAGGAAGTTTTTAAAAATTGTCAATTCCGGGCAAGCAAGGAGACAAGTGGGAAAAAGCAATGCTGCCAAGCTTAATGTTATCTAGCAGGGTAGGACAAAACTGTGCCCTCTTCTAAGTAGTGCTCTGGCCTCTCCCTACACTAGCATATCACACACATCTACGCACATAAATAAAGTGGTGGGAGGTGATCAATTTTTCAGAATGAAGAAATGGCTCATAGGTTAAAGTGCTTGTAGCTCTTTTAGAAGACCAAGTTCGGTTCCCAGCATACACATCAGGTTGCACATAACTGTCTGACTCTAGCAGATCCAAAACACTATTCTGACCTTTGTGAGCACCAATACATACTCATACTCACAACTGCACATCCATCCAAGTAACAAATCTTTTTCAGAAAGAGAATTTCCACTTCCGTAAAAATGTTTTAAAGGTAAAAGAATATTTTGTATTCCCAGTAACTTTTAAGAAGAATGTTATATTTGTAACAAATTTTTAACTGTTACAACTAACCTAAAGAAACAACTTGGTTATTTTGTACTTTTTAGAGGAGTTGGCTGGGGATGTGACTCAAGTGCCAGATTCAATTCCAAGCACAATATGATATGTGGCCCACCATTGCAATCCCAGCAATTTCCCACTCAGGTGAAAGCTCAGAAGTTCAAAGTCATCTTTAAATATATTCTGAGTTTAAGGTCAGCCTTGGCCACATGAGACCCTGTTTCAAAATAAAATTTCATTAATGTCTTTTTTCTCTCAAAAAAAAAATAAAAAAATAAAAAAAAAAATAAAAAAAAAAACAGATACAGTTCTAGCTAACCTCAAACTGAGAGCCCTGAGTGCTAGGATTAAAATTCAGTTCATTTCAGCTGGGTTGCAGTGATGTAAACCTTTAATCCCAGAACTCAGGAGGCAGAGACCAGCCTGGTCTACCTAAAAGAGTTCCAGGGAAGCCAGGGCTGTTAGAGAAACTCTGTCTTGAAAAATCAAACAAATGAAAAAGTTCTGTGTGTTTTTCTTCTCAAGGACTTCTCTTCTTTGATGACTAACCTGGAATTTCTGCATTTGTCACAACAACTCACTAATAACTACATTCTCTTCCAAGGAAGAGAAGAGAAAGTGATTAAGAGTTTTGAGGAATCAGTAAAAAATATTTAGCAAACCACATAACAAGTTTACTACACTGGAGCTGATATCCCAATTTCTAGGAAAAGGCCATAGAAATCAGCTGGGTAGAAAGTATGCCCAGGAACAGCTTCAAAATCGGGTACAGAGGCCGGGCAGTGGTGGCGAACGCCTTTAATCCCAGCACTTGGGAGGCAGAGGCAGGCGGATCTCTGTGAGTTCAAGACCAGCCTGGTCTACAAGAGCTAGTTCCAGGACAGGCTCCAAAGCTACAGAGAAACCCTGTCTCAAAAAACCACAAAAAAAAAATAAATAAATAAAAATAAATAAATAAAAAATAAAAATCAGGTACAGAGACAACTGCTGTCACCACTTAGGACATTTTATTGGCATATGACAATTTACAAGGGTCCCTGCTGAAATGTACACCACACTGAGTAAGAATCGTTTAGCCATCTACATTCATTCTCATGGGGTAAAATTGTCCCTCAAATTATAATTTATATCCCAACACTGATTTTAACTGTAACAAAAGGGAACAATAACAATGCCTTGAAATGGAGTGCAACTGGAAGAGACTTTGCTGTTTTTTAAAACTCCTAAGATGTTGAAGAGCATACACACCTAAGAATTGAGTCATGGTCTTCTGAAACTGCTTTTTTTTCCTGTAAAATCCTTTGGTTCATTTTTATTTCTTTCTCTGGGCAAAGAAGTACATTAATGCAGCTCTTAACAGTTATTTTCCTAGCACTTATAATCAAGCAGCTTTACCAAGAGGAACCATTCAGCCTTTGTAACATGTTATGACATGTGAAACTAAATAGTGATCTCAAAAAATACATACAGGCTGTTGCATGTGTGGCCCTGAAAAAGAGAAGATTCACAGCAGTGTTCTACTGCAGAATTCTTATCACCACACTTTAATGTAGTGGGCTTTTCTATCTATAACTTTAAAATCAAAGTAACCAAAGGGTATAGTACTGCAATCGTACTTAAAATATGACTTTACTCTCTATTAAATTATTTTTCAGTAAATTTACTTTTCTCTGTTGTAGAAAAAGTAAAGGTAAACATGCCGAGATTCAGTGTGTAACCAAATAACTGTTAAAATAAAAGTTAAAAGTATTCATATAAAATATGAATGGTATGAAAAACATTAGGGAATTAAATACATATTGCTTTTATATTTAAGTCTTAATCTGAAGAGGATGGTACTAATTATGTCCAGGTTGACACAATTAAGTTGATTTGCTGATATTTCTGATTTACTAAATAATTCCAGATAGACAATTAACGGGAGAAATCATGCAATACTGAGTGAGATAAACACAACAAATGTTGACATGGTGTTAGTTTAAGTATGTTGCCAACAGCTCTTAGCAATTCAACATCTAAGACATATTGCAAATCATCAAAAGAGAATGAGCCACACACTTACAAGCTTTAAAAGTTTACATTAATAGAATAAGCATTATCTCCTTTAATTGCAAAAATATACAACTAATCTGACGCAATGTGGCTAGTTTTATAGGTTTATTTAAAAAAAAAATCAGTCTTAGCATGAACTTTATTCCTTTGCTATTAAGTAACAAAGAAAAGTATATATCTCCTTAGGTAAGTCAGACCACCTGAAAAGAAAAAGGTCATTTTATAAATGGGCAGTTAGATTAATGGTACAAATCTTCTGCCAAAAATCTTTTATTGGTAACATTAAGAAAAAACAAGTTATTTAACTATTAGACATTACGTTGGAACTATCTAATTATATGCTTAAATTATCAACTAATTTACAGCTGGTCAGAGTATCCAAGAAATATGCAAGCTATCCAGTCAGGTACTTAATGACTGAGTGCATCAAATTATGCTTTAGGATAATCTTCCAAATAAATAGGACTCCCAAGTTTTGATTTGTTTTTGTTAAAAAAAAAAAAAATCAGGTCTGTGGAATTAGGATTTTTCTTACACTCACATTACAAACCAGTTTCTCTCTCTCTCTCAGGTAGCTGATATCTAAGACCATGACTCAAACTATTAAATGAGAATGGAAGAGAATATTCAGTTTTGAATTCATACAGGCTCTTAAAATGATTTTACAAGCCACTACTTGCTTTCAGTAAAAATACCACTTTCACAAACCTTTCTAACTTTTAGTAATTTGTACTTTTTGGCTACTAACAAAGTTATTGTCCTTATACATTTGCTGAAGTGTGAAACTAATTTTAGTTTTCCAGAATAGCAACTTTCATGGTACTTTCAAAAATTAGTCGCCCTACAATGTAGTGTTCAAATTTTAAAAAGATGTTAAACAGATGTGTACAGTTAAATAATTAGTGTGGTCACTATAAACAACTCCTGTTTGAGGGTTTGTGTGGATTTGTGTAGAGCTAACGTTTACTTCAGAATCAAACATTAACAAACAGGGAGTCAAGAGAATCCGAGCTGTCACAGAGCTGGACTTGACCATTTCTTATAGACAAAGCAGAAATACAATGCATGTAACAAAAACAGTCAAAGGTTTTTAAAAGTTGGTAGTTACAAATATGGTAAGGAACATTTTCTACTTTATTTCAATACAATTTTCAACATACAGTCTACTATTTTTTCAAGGTATTTGAAGACTTAAAAGAAAATGTCTATAGACTACTTGCAAACAGTAAATTGTAAATAACATGTTTACATTCTTATTTGAAAACAAAGATCAGACTTAAAAATGTTGGGAGTCAACAAGTTCTGCTCTGTCGCGATCTTGAGACTAGTCCTAAAGAGAGAAAGAAATTAGAGGTCAATAAAGCTGTGGATAGTGGATATTTATGAAAATTATTTCTAAAAGTTGATTAATTGATTTATCTGCCAAGCCCATACTAAATTAAATCTGTCAAAAAAAAAAAAATCAGAAAATTTCTACCTTTTCTTCTTTGCGTCTGTCCTTCTTTTCTTCATTATTTTCCATGGTCTCTTCTTCATCTTCAACAATCCCATCCCCTTGGTATTTGTCATGAGTCCATTTTGGACTGCTACCTGATTTTTTGAAATTAAAGCGCCCTCTGCCACGCTGAAAAGTACCACGACCTCTTCCTCTTTTGGCCCAATAATCCACACCATCATCTCTGTCATCATGCTATAGAAAGGTTTAAAAAAAAAAACACATCAATGATATGGTTTTCAAATAAGATACTAATTCTCTAGTCACATTGGAAGTACTGAAGTTCAAAAATTTCCCCACAAAAATATCATAAATGCAGAAGCCAGAAAATATCATTGTAATAATATAAATAACATTTATTACATGCTATATAAATAAATTATGCCTAGCATGAAGATTTTAAAATCCTACACTGAGATTTAAATATAGATGTGATTACACATCAATTTGCAGCCTAGGGGTTTCAACGGTAAATCATCACAGCAAAGTCCCATGGCAATTTATCTCAGCTTTTTTACAGGAAGTTTTGAAGCTATTACATTCCAACCTTAAGTTTTCAGTAACTATGTTTAGTTACTCCCCAACTTACAAACTATTCTACTAAGCAGAACAATCTCCAAGTCTGAAAAGTACTTAAAAGTTTCTAAAGTATTTCCATTCCAAAATGCAATACAAAAAGCCAAAGGCTTCCCTCACATTAACTCATTAAATAAATTTGCCAACTCTAAGATGGAAAGTGAGGCACAACAATGGCCCTTTACAAGAAAAGCATAATGCAAATGTCATGTTGCTCAGCCTTTCCAGAACTACCCAACTAACTAAAATCCTTTCAAGTCTCACAAAGACTGTTCATACAAAACAGAATTAAGTTTTTATTGCATAACCATTTTGTAAAGATTAACTTCTTATGCAACTTAAAAATTGAACTTGTACAGGCAATTATTAAACTATTCTAAAGAACAGTTCTCAAGTGTTAATAACTAGTCCCATTACCAAACCAATGAAGATTGCTAGGTGGAGTCTGCATGATTCCATAAAGAATGTCTTCTGAGATTATCAAAATTCTAGACTTCAGAAAAGAGCCACTCAAAACAATGTCTACAATTACATTGTTTTACACTGTTTCATGTTCCCTCATGCCATTAATACCCAATTTTAGAGCCTTTTTTGTTTGATATGACATTATTAGCCCTTGAATTTGTAGGAAGAGGCAAGCAGTAGAGAAAAGACCTGCCATTTACATCTCAACAGAAATCAACTTCTCTGAGAATTTACCTCATTCTAATATAGGGAGACAGCCTAAAGGGACACTAGAGAGTCAATAAGAAATACTTGGTCCACGGTCTAACAAGCCAGAACTCAATGTTTCTATGATGCTTACTAGGTATGATATGGTAAGACACTGCTCTGAATACAATCCAATCTTTTTTTTTTTAATACAATATTCTGTCTGCGTGTATGCCTGCAGGCCAGAAGAGGGCACCTGACCTCATTCCAGATGGTTGTGAGCCACCATGTGGTTGCCGGGAATTGATTCAGGACCTTTGGAAGAGCAGGCAATGCTTAACCGCTGAGCCATCTCTCCAGCCCTACAATCCAATCTTTAGTAGAAATATTGTTGACTATCTATTCCCTATCCTATAAAACACCTAGAAAAAGAAAAATGAAAAATCTTACTGACCATTATCCACCGGATACAATTCCAATAAATCCTAGAGACAGTAAATGAGTATCAGGCAACTCAGAGTAGAAACGGAAAAAGCGAGTAGCAAAGCTAGGTGCCAGCCAAATTACTCATTACCTTTAGCTACAAGCTCATCTGATATCTTAAGTAAAAAGAAAGTAGAACCTCAAGAGACTAAGATGTTTTCTTCAGAGAACGTCCTAACAGCAATTATGTTGAAACTGTGGATATACATTGTTTTTCTTTTGCCATTTTCATGTATGTGGCATGTGTTATATATGGGCCAAGTGTGTGAGCATGCCTACAGAGGGCATGACAGAACCTGGAAACATTCTTGAATGTTCTTCCACCTTTTTCACTGAAGAAAGGTCTTGCAACTAAACCCATCAGTGTGATAGCTACACCTAGGGAAATCCTTCATCTCCACCATGAAGGCAGGAGTTACAGATAGGGCTCCACACTACAAACCCAGAGTCTGTCTGTGGACCTTGGGAATTTCAGATATAACTACTGAGCCACCTCCCCAGCCACTCTAAATAGTCTTCCGTTTCAATTTCTTACATTCAAAATTTGAATCTAATTTTAGTAGTTAAATTTTTCAGATGACTGTTAAAAGTTAAATGGCTTTTGTTTTTCAAGGAATCTATAATAAACTGAAGAGCTCCTGTATCCTCACCTCTCCACTAACACAATTCAATCAAGTTACCCTAGGTATGTGGCCCTATAATCCCACTCAGATTTTAAAGTCAGCCTGTTCTGCAGAACAAAATCCTGTTTTGACACCCCCCTCATTGGTTAATATATTTAAAAAGTATCGAGTTTTTAAAATTTCAAAAGTTATTCCAAACTTTGACCCCTCCTCCATCCCCAAGCCCTTCACTCCACCAGGGATTAATCATTTCCTTCCCTTCTGAGAACTTGCCATTGCTGTATCCTCCCACTTGTTGCAGCTCATGCTCACCTCTCAGGAGCTATACTGAGAGGTGAAATTTATAATTTCCTACAATTATTACTATCACGCTCTTGCATAAAGCCAAGGTTGGAGATAAGAAACCTATGATGTAACAAGCACTACTATGATTCATCAAGGCAGTTATGAAGACCACAGATCAGAAATGCAGCTGGAAACAATGCATAGACTCAAATACTAACCCATTCTTACCAGCCCAAAAGTCAAACTTCTCAGTAACTAATCACTCTTCATCTGAAATACAAACTAGCCTCAACTCAGAAAGATTTTTTTAAATTTTTTCATTCCTGAGGTCACTATAACCCATGTTGGCACCAAACTTATATCTGTCCTTCTCTTGAATGCTGTGATTTCATGTATGCACTACCATGCCCAGCTTAAAGGTTACTAAGCACTAATATTCTAGTAGGTTAAACTTTTTACACAGGTATTATTGTTAAAGAACTGTCTAATTTTAAACCTCATCTTTTTGAATTGTAATTTTTGCTCAGATCGCTATTCTAAATATGATCTAAAGTCAGTGTTTGTACATAAAATGCAAAATATTTTAAATTAAAATATTCTGATGAGCCAAGTGGTGCCATATGCCTTTAATTCCAGCGGCAAAGGCAGGTGGATCTCTGTGAGTTCAAGGCCAACCTGATCTACAGAGAGTTCCAAGATAGCCAGGGAAACAGAGAAACCCTAACTCAAAAACAAACAAAATTCTAGTAAATCAAAGTTGCCACTTAAATTGCTCTCAAGCACCAAAATAACTTAACCATCAGTCTATGATATGTGTATAATAAATACACTGTACAGATCAAAATTTTTTAAATTAAAACCTAGAGCAAGGCGGTGGTGGTACACACGTGTATGCTAGAACTCCAGAAGCAGGTGAATCTGAGGCCAGCCTGGTGTACAAAGCAAGCTCCTGTAAAGTAAGGGATATACAGAACCCTGCCTCCAAAACAAAAGCAAACAAACTAACTAAATAAATAAATAAATAAAATGATAGCCCTCAAAAGCAACAAATTATTAATCACCATTTGTTAAATATCTAAATTTTTTATTGTTGCTTGTTTTTTTGATACAGGATTTCTCTGTGTAGTCCTAGCTATCCTGGAACTTGCTCAAGAGACAAGGCTGTGCTCAAACTCAAGAGATCTACTTTGCTTCTGCCTCCCAGAGTGCTGGGATTAAAAGCATCCATCACCACACCTGGAAAGTAACTCAATTCTTAAAATAACACTAATAAAATTACTGTGTAATATATTAAGACAATCTAAAATGGCTATGTCCCAAATGAATACATAAAGATCCATGATAACAGATTCTACAAGCAACAGGAAGTCTGGTCTAAATTATATCTTTTACTTGAGTGCAGTGTCCTATGCCTGTAATACCAAAATTTAGCAATAAGCAGACATATTAACCTAAGGGGTTCAAGGTCATTCTCCAGCATATATACATATTAAGCAGGTTTGAGACCATGTCTCAAATATACATTAGTTTTTGAAACTATTAAAAAGCATGAACAATATGCCACATATCCTTTATTCTCAGCAATCAGGTAGCAGAGGCAGAGATCTGTGAGTCTGAAGCCAGTCTAGTCTATATAGAATAACCCTATCTTGAAGGGAAAAAAACCTAATGATTCCATATTTACTAGCTACCTCTTATTTTCTCACACTTGAACTATTTATCGGGCAATTTTATTACTCCTCATCCAAGCTTAGAAATGTGGGCCTCTTAATGACATGTACTCTGTGTAATCTTATCACATCTTTATGACTGTCACATGGTGATTCTTAGATCTTGGTGTTAACTACCCATTGGATCTACCTTTGCTTTCTCCTAATCACTTCAAATTCATCCTACATAGGTTAAGAATTTAATTTTGTTTAAAACTGTGTCTGTTTTCTAAGTTTTCAGTTACACAACTGACCAAACTATTTCCAAGTTCCCATTAAGTCAGGGGCAGTGGGCCACAACTATAAACCTAGCCAGTCTCTAGGAATCTAAGGCAGCCAAATCAAGTGTGAGGCCAGCCAAAGCTCCAAAGCAAGAAAAGCCTTGCATAAAAATGCTTTAAAATCCTCTTTCACATGTAACCCCTTGGTTCAGGCATCTGGTATCTACTTCTTCAATTGCTTTTACTACTGAAATATTATAGATTACCACAATCTTTTTTGTTTGGATTTGTTTTGTTTGTAGAAACATGATTTCTCTGTATAGCCCTGGCTGTCCTTAAACTCCTCTGTAGACCAGGCTGGCCTTGAACTCAAGAGCTCTGCCTGCCTCTGTGACCAAGTACTGAGATCAAAGACATTCGCCACCACCCTCCAGTCTATCACAATCTTGATTCCGGGGTGTTCTCAATTTTCCCAAACATATTTATACCAACAAGCTAACCACTTTGCCCTCTCCTGGTATGTTAGTCCATCTGCCCAGCTTCATGCTCAAGACAGCTTCTCTATAAGTGCTCTCCTCATCAGTTCCTTTGTAAAGTCATCACAAGAACTCAGTTTCTGTCACTCACTTGTTCTTAAACCCAAAAAATAGGATTACCCTAGTTGCCTTTTAAAATATTAAAATGAGTAATTTGTCAATTATATTTTTTTCCAGGTGAGACAGTACACAGCTTTAATTCTAGCACTCAGGAGGCAAACGCAGGTGGATCTCTGATTTTGAATCCAGCCTAATCTACATAGTGAGTTCCAAGACAGCAAGGGCTATATAAGAGAAACCCTCTCTCAAAAAATAAATGTATTTATGGGCATGTGCACATGTGCTTTTTCTATATGTGCACCACATCCCCAGAGGTACCACAAAAAGCTAGAAAAGGATGTCAGATCCTAACATATGTTTACTGGGAACTGAACTCTGGTCATCTACAGGAGCAGCAAGTGCTCTTAGTCACTGAGTCATCTATTCGGCCCATTTATTAAAAAAAAAAAAAAAATCAAATGGAAATGAGTCTTCTAAAACAAATTCAATTCATCAATAATAACTGAATCATACACCTTACTGTTGCCAGATTGTTAAGAGTTCCTCAGCAGAGAACACAAACTGAATGACTGTTACACATCATGCATTCTAAAAGCTTACATAACTTATTCAAATTTTGGGTCATTAATGTAAATAGGAAAGTAGAAATCCATTTTTCAAGATGTATACTAATTATTTTCCAGATTCACTTCAGAATATAGATTTGGCCTCTCATTAAGCAAATCTGCTATGAACAATCAGATTTGATCACCTTCTAAGACCATTACTATTTATTTACTTGTTTTCAATTTCCAAAACTAGCATCTGAAACATGACTTCCCCGAAAAGTTATAACAAAAACCAATACTTTTGTTAAAGTTTTGGCAACTTAACATCTGTCTCTATAATACGTTACATACAACCCTTTCTTTTCCCAAGCCAAACAAAACAAAATTGCCGTCCTATCTATAGAGCCTTCAAGACCCACGACCTCCCATTTTACACTTGGAAAATTATTTGAACAGGAAAAGCATGCTCATCGCAAGCAAGGATCAAAGCCAGCATTTCTAGGAATTAAAATTTTCAAAACCTGTTTTTCCTATTATTCAATGAATTTTGAAACCCCTGAGATTCTTCATTGTAAGAATCATGAAAAACATTACTTTTTTTGTCTTTAAATAGTTATGATAGAAAGTACAATTTAATTAAGGTTTCTACATTTAGAACTGTCTTAGATATGAGTTGACTACTTTCTCTGAAAGTGGCAATCAAATCAGGCATATTTTTAATTTACCTTGATCAGCCTGCCGTATGTACTGTTAAATGAAGCATATAATCAGAACTAAAGGGACCCACATCTAAACTCAAAGCTTCAAACAATTTAAATAATGGTATTAAGAGAAAAAAAAATTTCGCCCAAGTTACAGTGAAATCCCATAATGGTGAACCATCTGAACTGAAATGTATTCACCTAGGATGTTTTGAAAATCAACGCAAACCAAATAAAACAGATTTCTAACACCCACCAAGAAGTACTTCTTGCTCTTTGGGGTATATTCTGGATCCCATTCCTCTTCCTTCGGTCTCTTTTGAAAAGTAGTATTTGAGTTGTTTGGACCAGTATTTGTCCCCGCAAAAACTCCTCTGGCTCTTCCTCTGCCTCTAATTCGAAACTGATTAACATTAACAAAGTTGTTTAGTAATGCAATCAAAGGTATTTAGTTACATGCAAACTATAGATTTTACTGCAGTAACAAAAACAAAATGTATGCATGTATGTCTGTCCACCTGTCTATCTTCACAGCCACTGAGGATGGGATGAGTAGCAATTTTATACCATAGACCTACTGGAAGGTAGGTAGATTACAAAAAATAATATATTGAAGTATTAGAATATGTACTTTCATGACCTGAAACTAGCACTTTTAAACTATGATATAGTTAGGTGTCCCCCCTCCTTTTCACTAACTAAAAGTTATCTAGTTCCCATCACTAGAGCCCCAAGTGTCTAAACACATGTTTACCCTACAAGAAAAACTCTTCCTTTGTCTAAATGACCTAGTGACTGTAGCATCTAGTGACTGTATCCAACTAGATAAAGCTAAAGGTAAAAGTATGGATGTGAGAAAATGCACTACCTTTAAGCCTCTAACAGTTACAGTAACTGTATAAACATGGAGACAATGCATGCTATGTAGTTAGTAAAGTGTGGCTGTACACGAATAAGCAAGGACCTGAATAGGCAAAAATGAAAACAGTAATCACACAGAGATGAGATTTTAATGCTTTTAAAATCGGTTTCCCAAAACTAGTGATTTAGTAAGTGAACTTTTGAAACTGATATTTGGTGGGGAAAAGTATTTATTTAGATGCTTCAAGATCTCAAAATGGCATTTCTGAATGAAGATAGCATTTCAAGTACCATTTCATTTCTCAAGACTGATTCTGACTTCGGGAAAGACGGCTAATAATCTACAAGGTATATTTAATTTCCTCTTTTTATAGTTCTCCAAAGTAAAGGCTCCTGAATGATCAAAGACATTACTTACAAAGGTTCCTCGAGGTCTGCTAACTCCTGCAAATCCCGAGTAGTCTTTCATCTCATGGTGAGTTTTAAAGTCTTCTTCTCTTTCTTTCTTACTCTCTTTTTCTTCTCGAGAACTAGGTGAGGAAGGTGATGCTGAAGAGGATGATGATCGAGAATGATCTTGCTCTCTACCTTTATGTTTGCTGAAAAATAAAGAAAAAAATGTGCTTTTTTTTAAAAAAGATAAAGAATTCTTTAGAATCTTATGAGGAATGTTTTTAAGTTTTAAAAAAAAAAACTATCCCCTATAAAATTATTACATAAGTAAAATTGGGTGTAAACTCTGACAGTCTGTTCCAATCTTCTTCAATAATTGTTTTATATAATTAACAACGCACTAGAGCCTACCAGTTAGAAACTGGTTGTTTGCAAATTTTAATGATGTTCAGTTCTTCAATACATTAACTTGTAATCTTTTGTTATCTTAATAAGAAGAAAGGAAAAAGTGGGTTTCTGTTGTTTGTTGCAGTGCTGGGGATTGAACCCAGGGCCTGAAACATGCTAGGAGGCACTCAATCAAGCTACAGCCCAGCCCGAAAATGTTCTTGAATCCAAGTTTTAAATGACTGCAGTTTATACACACCCCGAGTAAGAACAGTTTGTACAGTTTGGGCCTTAACGTCATGATAGAAATAAAAGGCATGTGACATTACAAGTAACAGTCATAAACTTAAAAACACAAATAAAATCCACCATTTACCTAATGAACATCAAGAAAAACGATTATCTATAATACACTGTATTTCTACATTTGACTCTATGGTGATAAAAATTTACATGATTCTAATGCAACACCCAAAAAAGGTCATACCTGCAATAACTCTTACCACTGCTAATAGTATCCACGGAAATATAATTTTCAAAGACTAATGCACAATCCTATTTCCTAGTTTTTCCTCCCCCCCATCTCTCCCATGTTAAACCACTAGGCATCACTTTAACAGTCTTGTACTCTGGGTGTTATGAGTTGAAAAAGTGCGGAATCAAGCATAACGAACCAAAGTTCTTACACAAACTGTTTCTAGAAATGCACTGCATTGAAGTCCAACCTCCTGATGTAGCCTGGATAATAGGACACATTAATTTGTCATTTTTTTTTTCAGTGTTAGCTTGCTATTCCAAAGTTTTTGTCCTCATCCACCATAAGCCGTGTAAAAGACAAATACATTTTTGCTGTAAAACAAATAATTTTAATTGTTTAAATTTAAACATTCGATTACATAGTCAAAATTGAAAGCAATTAAGCTGACAATTATTAAAGGCTAATTAGAAGCTAAAACCTAAGTCAAGACAACTTTAACAATTACCTGTCATCTTTGTAAGATTTGTATTCCTTGTAATCTTTTGGAGTTTTTTCTTGCTTTCTTGATCCACTAGATTCCCTGGAGCCCTTGGAATCCCCCCGTTCTTTACTTCTTTCTTTACGGCGACGATCAATGTCATGCCGGAGATCAGCTGAATCGCATCTTAATTTTTTATCTCCCTGTAGAAAATATATGTAAAATACAGATTTCAGGGGAAAAAAAAAAACAGAAATGCATATATACATGCAGAGTTTCATCACACCAGATTCTAAACTTGCATTTTAAATATCAAAAATAAGTACATCATATACAACCATTATCCCTGTAAATTTTTAATACTTATTTTTACTGAGCATTTGTGTACATACACTAGAACTAAGTTACTAAAACCTTTAGATTTGTGATATTTATTCAAAGCAATCTATAGTAACCTTCTGACAACAAATTAATACATTCTTCTACTCAGTGAGTCATGATTAACTCTCGTTCTTCCAAATAGCGTTTATGAAATAGCTGAACAGTGTTCAAAGTTAGCATCTAGAGTTGCAATGTGGCTTTGCGCCTAAAATCTTGAGATCCTGATGTTATGGGTCTCAACTAAGCCTCATGATAATGAGGCTCATCAAGCTCTTCCCAGATAAGTTGATAAACCCAAGAAAAGATACTTCAAAATTAGGGATTCTGTAATTTTCATGACATGCAATTGGAATTCAATTAATAAAACTGAGGTTGAACAAAGGTCAAACATAGTCAAAAAGATATTATTCGCAATCCTGTACTCAGTATCTTGGGCCATATATTGCCCTTTCTCAATTCAGGTATTGCAACAGACATTAGTTTAACTGGGTCACAGTTCACCTCCTCCTTGTTCCATTGCTTTTTCAAATACTATTTAATTTAGGAGTTGAAAAGAGGCATCTAGGAATGAAGAGAAATTATACATCAGTAAGATGCTAAGCAATGTGGACATCCTTTGACATTATTCAACAATGAGAAGTTTAACTCTGGGAAGTCTAACTAATAATCATAAGCATGAACAAAACTGAAATATATATATATATGTATGCATCTCTCAATGTGATAAGTACTACTCACCAATTTGCTCCTAGAGTAACAAAGTCTAATCATAAGCAAAGCTTTCCTATTCACCTTGGCATTACTAACTCCACAATAAACATGATAAACTTAAGGAAAACTACTTTGTAAAGTTTGCTAAGCATATAATTTCATATTAACATGTTACTCATTAATGACAAAGCCCTATTATCATGTCCTCCTAATTACCCATCACTTCTCTTTCAGACCAAAACTTTGAGTACTAGAGGAGAAAAATACTGTCAAAGCACAAAGACAGAATAAACTGTTGGGAAGTTAACACAATTTACACTTACTGAACCTAAAGTATTATGGTCAAAAGATTTTGTAAAAGGTATTAAACCAGTTCAATCCTCAGTCCATTTTCCCAAAATGATTATCTCCTGTGCACAGACATCATCCCTAAATCTAGATTTCAAAACCAATTCAGTTAGTAGCACACCCTACTGAAAAAGTTGTGCACTGGAACTCTAGGTTTCCTATCAATAAAAATACAAATCACTCCACAACTCCATACAGCAAACATATTATTCATATTACTTTAATTAGGAAAGTCAAAGTTTAATAAGTTATTTTCGATAACTCTTAGCATTTTCAAAATAGAACTGATCCTTTGCTCCTTCTGCTGCATACTTTACCACTAAACACTTTCTAGACAGTCATATGAACTTGTGTACTAATAAAAGTCCACTCTGAACCAGAGTCCTTAGTGACTGCACTGCGGTCTCCCCGAGTTCCTGCCTTCCTCACCTTACCTGTAGGATCTACAGGTTATTTCAAGTTTCAATGTCAAATTCCTAAGTAGTCCAATAGAAACAAAAGTTCACTTAGCAATCAGTTTGTAGAATGCCTACTTCTTTGCTTTCTCATGCTGAATCCACAGCTGGCCTGGAACTTATATATATCTCAGACAGGTTGGAATTCAAAGCCACCTGCTTCTGTCTCTTGGGTATAGGAGATAGTGCCTATTTCTCTTGTATTTTTTTTTTAATTTTTTTAATTGAAAATAGAATTTTTTCATACAACATATTCTGATTATGGCTTCCCCGCCCTCTATTCCCCCCAGTTTTTTCCCACCTTCTTCCCATCTGGAACCAGCCCCTTTCTGTCTCTTGTCAGAAAACATGTAGGCATGGAAGAGTTAATAGTTAAGATATAAAACAAAACAAAATGAATGCGGACCAAACAAACAGAAAATAAAGAGCCCCCCGGGGGGGGACTAATTCTTAAATCCCATAAAAAATATGCACTAGACAGTGTGATGGTACACATAGGGAAGATAAACATTCAGGGGAAGCTAAGGCAGCAGTACAGCAGTGAGGTCACGGACAGCCTGGGTTAGCCTAAGGGCACTAGGGTAACTTCTTTAAAGAAGCGGAAATACAATTAACTTTAAGGCATACTCAAATTCTGACTTGTTGATCTCACCTTAAAACCTCATAAAAACCATAATAATTTTTATCATAATGTTTGTAAACTTTTCTTTTTACTCACTGAGTTCCTAATTATTAGGACCAACATTTACTTTTGATAGGCATTTTCAAAAAGTATCCTTGGTTTACATTAAATTACCATAAACATAATGCATTCACAAATTGAAAAAGATGAAATTATTTTGCCTCAGAAAACATTTAATATAGTATCATTAAGAACAGCTTCAGAAGAAAAGTAAATATTTAAAAAACCATACCTTCTGATTTTCTTCTTTAAAAACTCTCTCCTCGCCTGCTAAACGGGTATGCTTCCTCAAAGCACTTGGAGAGATGTCAATCCTCCTTCATATAAAATAAAGTGTATTTTAAAATTATATAATTTACTTCCTAATTCAAAGGAAAACAGTTCTATCCATTGTTGGTAGGTACTAGACAGTTACCTCTCTCTTAGAAAACCCAATTTGGCATTTTAAGTCTATTAATTTCTAAAACAAGAAATAAAAATTATATACATTAAAATGAATGAAAAACTGAATATGGTAGCAAATGCCTCTAATCCCAGTACTCCACAGATTGAGACAAAAAGATTCCTCTGAATTTGATTCCCACATACACCATGTAAGTGGTCAGCCTAAGTTACATAACAAAATCCTGCCTCAAACAAAAAACAAATTAAAATGTTTTGAGTAGACTTCTATATATAAATGGTAGCAGACCTTTTAAGCACGGTTATATTACAACCACAACAAAAAAATATTATTTTAAATACTAACCATCATACAATTATAACACATGAATATAGCTATTATTGGTATTGCTATTAACACTCAAATTACTGTCTTCCAAGAGTTCTCATAATTTCATGCATCTGGTTCAATTTTTGTGTAATTCTGTACCTTACTGTCTTAAGTTTTTATTAGTTCTCAGTGCTTCATTAGCAGTCATCAATCACCTAAATACCTCACCAACTAAGCCCCAAGTTAGATACTTTAAGTTTTGCCACTATCCTGTAAAGTAGTCTGCCTAGACATTAAATAACTTCTTCCCAATGCAACAAAGTGCATTAAGCCAGCCTGCCAACACGGCTGGCTGACAATTCTTCA
The DNA here is from genome assembly GCF_014885135.2 of Alexandromys fortis. Lineage (NCBI taxonomy): Eukaryota > Metazoa > Chordata > Mammalia > Rodentia > Cricetidae > Alexandromys > Alexandromys fortis. The sequence continues at coordinate 3,087,079 of NW_026067987.1, read as the reverse complement.
GCTTCTCCATAAGCATTTTTACCCCAGACAGCCTCAGCAAATTCAAAGGTTTCTTTAGGCAGTAACTCCGCAAACCCAGGCCCCCAAAACTACAGCTATTGAAATTCCGTAGTGAGTAGGTTAGCATTTTAAAGGTCTAACAAGTTTTAAAAATTAAACTAAAAATCAGGAAAAAATTATTTTTTAAACCTGAAAATACAGTGTTTTAGTCTAAGAGAAAGAAACCAGAGGTTACTTCTATCATGATAATAGCACACTTCACACACAACTGTGATATTAGTTATCTCTCAATAGTAACATTTTATACACAAACTCAGTATACATACCTGTGTATCTCGGGACTCTTTTGCCGGGTACTATGTTCTTCAGTAGCTTTCTGGTATGAAGTGAACCGCTCGTTTAGGGTCACTGCGGGTGATTTGAAGTATTGCTCTGTTGATTTAGGAGAAACACTGCCGAATTAGGAATCTTAATTTTAAGAGGGGATTTTCATGTCTGATAGAGGGCATGGAGCAAGTGAAAGAGAACAAAAACACTCAAGAAACCTAGCAGAAGAGAACCAAGTGTTAAAGTAAAAACTCCTACTCTTTTTACTTCCTTATACCTCAATACACGATTGCAAAAGTCCTCACAGGGCCCTGTCAATACTAAATATAAGCCCAAAACAATGAATAGATTAATCAAAACTCTAACTCCATGCTAATAAACTACTTCCTCAAACAGAACAAAAAGAAACAATAGTTGGTATGTCCTTAAACCCTGCCAATTAAACAAGGCTCTCACTTCAACTAATCATTTGCAGGAAGCAAAAATATAGAGTAAACTAGTAAAATTATTTTAACTATGATGACATATCAACAGAAATGGCTTTACAAAAAGGTGAATACTGCCATTCAATTGGGAAAACATTTTGAAATTGATTTACATTTACTAATTCCTCCAAAAAATCTGGCATCTTGGCAAACCTGACAACGCATTATAATACTGTATCTTTCTTTAAGCAACTTTTAAATTAGTAATAACGATACTGATTAGTTTCTAAACCAGTTTAAGATACGCTTTAAATGTAAAATAGAGACGTATAAAGTCATGAACTATGAAATGTTACATTATGAAGCAAGCTATCTGCTTAACAGGTCAACATACATCTGTGTCAACTTACCGCCCAATATCCAGCACATGTCTCATAACCAATCATTAAAACTTGAAACGGCCACTACAAGGGTAGTGCCTCAATCATAATTCCATGAAACCCAGGAATTTGAGCTAGCAACTCAGTTTTTATGCCATTTTTGCCAGGAAGACAGAAGATTCAACTTTGCCTGTATCTTTCAACAGCTATTTTACTTTGAAACATGGATTTTGCCATTTCAAAACATATTCCAGGACCTAGTTACAATGAAAAAGAAAACATCACTGGGCATTTTCAGCTCTATATAAAGTAAGAGCTGTTCAGATCGGTTGCACAACACCAATTATGAAACATAACTACAGATCCTCTAAAAAAGAAAAAGGAAAATGAAAAAGGAAAAAAATGTATCAAAATCTGATCTCAAAATTCAACAATAAAGTTTGGAGACACGTCAAAAAAAAGTTTTTAAAAAAGAAAAATGTTAATGCTTCCTAATTTTATGTGCCACAATACTAGTCATAAAGGTCATAACATGGTTCACAAGTTTATCTACAGCCAAACACAAGACTCTCTTGTTACCATGCTGACTACAGCCACAAGAAATGCATTACCTGTTACTCGGGCTAAGGGAGAGAGTGACAAATTTCAGCTATCATGAGTTGTTCACGTGACCAATTTAAAAAAAAAGGAAAAAAAAAAAGACCAACAGCCATCGAGTTTCCTGGGAAAGAACCTGCTAAACATAATAACCAAAGCAAAACTTACCTAATTGACCCCAAACAAAATTGTACCCTAAAACTTTTGAAAATTAGCAGCTTTTAAACTACAACTATGTACTGGTGAAAATATGAACTCATTCATTACTTTAGCTAAAATGAACCCCCCTTTTTTTAGAACCTAAAGAAATATCTTATTATTCTAGTTAGTCATTACTCATATAGTCATTAATAAGTTGTAAATTTCTTAAACTTTGATAGCTTTAAAAACTTTTTAAATAGTAAACAAAGAGAACTCAAATATTATAAACAAGTTAAGTAGCACAAGTTTAGCAACTATTTTTCCAATGCCTTCAGGTATCTTTAAACTACTTATAAACTCTCAGTAAAACAGTAACTACACTGCCTAAAGCGGTTATAAATTTGACATTATATGTCACAAAGTCATAGGCATACAATGACAGTAAATCTTTAAATAATCTTAAATAGCTTCACTTTACATGCAATATGACATATTAAAATTTTCAGCATTAAACAAATCTGTATACTTTGACATGATACAGATTTTTTATGTTTTAACTTCAGCCATTTGATCATCTTATATTCATTAATCTCCAATAATAACAACACTGATATCCTCTCTACAAAATTATTTTCCAAATGTTTAATATTTACCAGTACTGCTATATCTACCTGCTAGCTCAATTAACACAGTTATTATTCAACTTAACTACTCCTTTTATTTTGTATGCAAGAAAAGTTCACTTCATGATACTAAATATATTAAGCATACCTTTAACATGATGAACCAAGGATACAATGTGTTGTATAAATGACTCTGAAGTGCTTTTGCTGGCCTGAGGCAGCTTAATGTGGTCAAAGATGGATCGGAATTCTTGCTCCTTCTTGACAGAATGGACAAGCGTACTAGCAAGTAGCCTGTCTTTCGTCAAGGAGGCTGGCCTAGAATATATCAAAAACAAACACACACACACACACAAAATACAGCATTGATTTGAATGTGTAAATTCCATGTTCAAAAAAATAATTTTTACCATTAACCACCTCTAGATTACTTACGAGGCATCAATGTGGAATTACCTGTTAGAATCATCAAGAGGAACAGGTGCCATTTTGAGTTTGACTTCAGGACGATGAGAATCACTGGCTATCATTTTGATCCTAAGTGGGCTCTCTTCTCTGAAGATAGACTTTTCTCGTGTATCTAGATTCTTGTGTAGAGGGGGACTGTAATCAAAGAGGTCTTTGAGCTTTTCAGACTTTACCTGCTCAGGTGACTGTGTTTCTTTCTTTACTGTTATTCTTTCAGAACCTTTGTCCTCTTCCTTGTGCTTATCTTTTGCAGTGCTAGGCCTTTCCACTATGTATCCAGTCTCTTTCAGTTTATAATTCTTTTCTTCTCTAAATCCATCACTTTCTCTATTGCCTTTTAGTGAGACTTTGGACTTGTACTTGGGTCCTTCCTCCTCAGTATTCCGATGAGATGAAGTACCAAAACTTTTCCCCTGATCAGCCAGGACTGATTTCCTAAACTGTCTATAATCCTCTGTCTCCTCTGTGTCATCCCCTTCTGAATCATTAAATTTTTGTTTTCCAGACTCTTTATCACTGAAATAATCTAAAACTTCCTGGTCTTCCCAATCTCCCTCAGCCCTGCCTTTCTCTGGTCCTTTCTCCTTGGGAGCCTCTTTCTCCCTGGGGTTACCCCTGTCAAGCAGGAACACTCTAGACTCTTCATCTGTGAACCTGTCAACGGGAAAAGTACAGTAACTCTGGGTTGCATTCACTGTAGATAATTTGTATATTTAAATGTGTTATTCAATGAAAAATAAACCTACAGAAAATTAACCTTATTCTTAAAACCATTACAAGCACTCACATAGAACTTATACTTACAAATGATCTAAAAAGTTTAAAGTCATCCTCAAAATCCTATTCTATGCAGTCACTCACCACAATTTTATACGAACAAATATAAATTTTAAGGGATCCTAAATTTAACATTTTAAGGTTAGAAACCACTATACAAATACCTACTAAAATTCAGTTTATATTTACACTCAAATTTTCAGATTTCACTTTTTATATTTTTCAACTGAGTTTCATGTTTGCCAGCTAGCCTCCAACTCTCTATGAACTGACCACTCCTTGATCCTCCTGCCTCCACCTCTCTAATACTGGGATTACAGGTATACATGTACCACCACATTTACCTTTTTCTATCAATATAAGTAAGAGCTTGGAGACTTTAATAGAATTTGGTATTCAATACTTTAACTTAAATCACAAAACAGTTCATATAAAATTTGTCCTAAAAAATAATGACTTCTGGAAATAATAAGGTAATCATCAACTCAGTGAAAAAAAATTCTAGATTACACAGTAAAAAATTATAAAACAGCATAATTTGTTCTACTTCCTCACTTTCTAGGTAAATCACACTATATTAACAGCCTAACTTTTGTGAAATTTCCTAGTATCTTTCTGTAATGCTTGAAATTAGAATTTAAAAAGGTATTTCAAATGTCATTAGACTGAGAAATAGCAAGATGTTTTCCAAGTCAGGCAGAATTTACTAAGTATTGACAGCTGGATTGTACTATCACATAAAAGCAGGTAAAATGACCACACTGTCACATTCAAAAGCAAAAAGGAAAAAAGTCCCTAGCACAAACTGTTTGCTATTTTTAATATATATCATTGGTTATCTTAGGCTACTTAGTTTTTCCTTGTTTATAAAACTAACTGAACTGACCAAAATTGCTAACATTAAAACAAAAACTAGAAAAACATCACTGAAAGAATTACCAAAAAAAAAAAATTACAAAAAATTAAGCACATAACACAATGCTACTTTATTGCTTTAAAAAATTTTTTAAATCATTATTATGATAAATGTCCTACTTCGGGTTCTTACCTTTTTAAAAACTTTCCTGTTTTTGCTGTTTCCTGATCTCCTCCATCAGGATAAAAAGAGGACCGCCCCCTAGATTCCTCTCTTGGAGCACTCTGTGGTGTGATTGTCTTTGCAGGGCTTCTTCGTGAAGGGATATGATGAATCGGACTATTCTGGGAAGGACTATATCGACTAGACCCATTTCCAACAGAACCAGATCCAGACCTTTCGGGACTGTGCTGCATGGAATGTGAATGCTGAGAAGGGGTATTTTTGGCAGAGTGGACTGTACTAAGCATGGGGGCATCTGAGCAAGATGAACTCTGACTAGGTGGTGTGGCAATAGGTGATGGACTATGAGGTGATCTTGGACTATTATCATAAGCTGAAAGGCCAGGCCAAATATCACCAGACGTGGCAGATTTATTAAACTCATCAATAGACTCAGATGGATCATGTTCAAATGTATCCTTTGGTTCCTCCTGTGATTTGCTTTTCAAAGGACTCTCTTCTTGCGGTTCCCCTTCAGCTTTTTTGGTTTGTTTTTCCTGAGACCCTCGTCTTTTAGAGACAGGAGATTTGCTATATGGGGATGAAGAACGAGACGATGATGATCTTGGAGACCTAGAGGATCTGTATGACCGGCGAGATCTGCTTCGGGATCTTTGAGAAGAAACGGATCTTCGTTTTGGACTCCTGGAACGTGACCGACCTCGTCTAGGACTCCTAGAATGCCTTCTATTCCAAACAGGTCTATAGCCACCTCGATGGTATCTACCTCCTCCTCCTTGGTAATACCCTCTACCCCTTCCTCTGTACCCATAAGGCCGTCTCATTCCTCTATTATTCCTGTAATCTCGACGATAATCTCTAGAATAAATACGATCTCTACTACGAGACCTTGAATATGTCCTGGAACGGGACCTAGAACTAAAAATGAAATAAGTATCAATTTAAGAAAAATAAAGTACTTCATTCTAACATTTTAGATACATTGGGCTGAATAAAACATATATACAAGGTAAAAATATACACTTAAAAACTTCATTTGTATGAAAGTTTGTTTACTGTTTCTGGTATGTTTAAAGCTTGTGTCTATAACAGGCCTCGGGAAAGTAGGCACAGGAAATATAAGGGTACAAATATATTCAGCAGAAGATTATTAACATATCTAGGCTGACACTTAAAGTCACAGTGTAAGAGAAATTTAAATGGCACAGTGAATTGCTAATAGTGAAAATGGAATTATATACAGTGAAATGCCACTGATATTCAGCAAAGCTGATCATATAAAACACAGTAAAATTACAAACTAGTATTAAGTCTCAATAGGTTCCTCCTTTCTATGCTATGAATATTATTACAATTCTCAATTTCAACTCTAAATGCAGATAACAAATCCAATCCTTGGAGTTTTATTGAGAATGAAATATATTAATGGAGTTAGCACTACATATGTATGCACCAGATTATTTGCATCTACTTTGTTAGTAAAAACACCAGAAACACATTAATTCACCTGTATCTCTTCTTTCTAGAATGTGATCTTGATCTTGATCTAGAACTCGATTGTGATCTAGACTTTGATCTTGAAGAATGTGATCTAGAATTGGAGCGGCCCATTTCTTTTCTCCTAATCAAATGAAGTGGAAATAGGTTGAATCAATACAAATAAAAGTACTTTGATATTTCCTGATGCCAGCTGGATTTTTTACAATCATTACTCTTTTCAAATGAATACTTAACTTATAAAACAGGCCTATTATCCCCTAAATAAAAGTTTTCACTTGCATAACAAATACTATATACTCAAGATAAAACAAAGTATTTCTATGAAATAAATACTTATGTGCCTTAATCCAAAGGCACCAACTATAGAAATCAGAAAGAGCAGTCAACAATTGTGTTATGTGTTTTCCCATACCCAATACAAAAGGCCGCCTACCTTACCTGTAAAAAATATAAAATTACATGAGTATTGCAGAAAAGAAACCTAAAAACAGACCATACAAATGTTACAATATTCACTAGAGAGATGGCTTGGTAGTTAAGAACACTGTCAGAGATAGGGGCCCAGCACTAAATGGGGGTGGACACGGGGTCCCACCCCTAACCAAGAAGTCATCTGCAACTGAGACCACCAAAGAGTTTCAATTATTACAGTATGTATATTAACCATACTTCAGGGCATGCCCTATGCCCAGAGAATATTTGACCAACACAAAATAAATTCAAAGGTATTTTCTATAGTCTGCAGTGTAGACTTTTTGTCTCATTTTGCTTTGTTTGGCTTTTTTTCTTGTCTTAATAGATTTTTTGTATTCATTTTGATTTGTGTTTTTATGGGAGTGTTTTGTTTCTTTTTTCTTGTTTTTTGAGAAAAAGGCCTAATGGTGGTGGCCCATGCCAGGAATCCCAGCACTTGAGAAGAAGAGGCAGATAGATATCTTGTGAGTTCCAGGACAACTAGGAGTTACAAAGAAACCCTGTCTTGGAAAAAAAATGAAAAGGAAAGTTGGGTACCAGAATCTAAATTTTCCTAAGCACTGACATAATCAAACTTCACTAGATACAGAAATCAGCGATGGTGCTGATTTATAAGACATGCTTTTCCTTAAAATACCACACACACACCATATATAGGTGTGTGTATGGTGTGTACATACTTTGGTATGTACATGCAATGATTTACCACATATATATATATACATAAACATACACATACCATACAGATGTATATGGTGTGTATGTTTATGTATATATGTGTGTGTGTGTGGTAAATCTTTTACATGTACATACCAAAGTCACATTTTTATTTTCAGATGTATATGGTGTGTATGTTTATGTATATATGTGTGTGTGGTAAATCTTTTACATGTACATACCAAAGTCACATTTTTATTTTCAGTGATTCAGAACACACAGACACACGAATGAATATATATATATATAGTCTTAGCCTTTTTTTTTTGCCGTATAAGTTAAACCCTAAACAACAGACATTATAGTCACTAAGCTCCAGGCAGTTAAACTTCCACATACAACCAACCTCTGACTATTCCAAAACTTAAATACTAATAGCTTACTGTTGACTAAAGCCTTAATATTTTAACAGAATTGACACACTACATAGTCATGTTATATGCTACAAAAAAAATACAAGAGAAAATTTATTGAAGAAAATGCTCACATGAGGAAAGACATGTGGCTACTCACTACATTTGAGTAGTACATGACAGCAACAGGAAGTAGTTAAAAAAATCATAGTATATACTAAAGTTAATGAAGTCACTATTTAATGCTGCACCTTTGTATTTGTGTGTGTGAATGTGTATGTATGTGTGTATGTTTTTGAGTCAGGGTTTCTGTGTAGCCCATGCTGTCCTGGAACTCACTCGTAAACCAGGCTAGCCTCGAATTCAGTGATCAGCCTGTTTCTGACTACCAAGTGCTGGACTTTACAGACGTGTACCACCACCACCTGGCTGTATTTGTTTATATTTTTCACTGTTTTACAAGCAAATGAACCCATGCAATGAGTTCATAAATAGAGACAGAGACAGAGAGAGCGCTAGCTCTGTAGTGGAGTACTTGCTCAGCAAGCATTAGGTCCTAGATTCAAGCCTTTGAGTAAAATAAAAATAAACTGTGCCAGGCATGGTGGTGCACACCTTTAATCCCAGCACTTGGGAGGCAGAGATAGGAGGATCTCAGTGAGTTCAAGGTCAGCCTGGTCTACAGAGCTAGTTCCAGGACAAGCTCCAAAGCTACACAGAGAAACCCTGTCTTTGGGAGAGCGGGGCTGGAACGACAGGAGCATGTAACTGTTTAGCATACAGAAGTTATTTCCCGGCAAAAGAGGGAGAGGAACAAACTGAAAATGAAGTTCATTTACTTAAACTTTTGTTTTATGTGTATGATTTGCCTTCATATGCGGACGTATGCATACCTGGTACCCACTGAGACCGGAAGGTGCCAGGTCTTCCAAAACTAGAGTTACAAGTAGTTGTGAGGTACCATGTGGGGTACTGCAAATTGAACCCATATTCTCTAGAATTACTTTTAAATGTTGAGCCATCTCTCCAGCCCCAATTTATTTTTAGTAGGGGTATATGTGTGTAGATGCAAAAATGCCACCATCTACATGGGAAAATTAAACAACTTTATGAAGCTTATGCAGAGTTGGTTCACTTCTTCCTCCATTCAGTCCGTTAAATCGAGGTTGTCAAGCTTGCACAGGAAGTGCTTTTCCTGCTAAGCCATCTCACCAATCTCAATTCAATGTGAGTCAAGGGCCAACTGTATAAACTTTCCAAATTTCTAAGTTATTAACAAAAATAATCATGTCCATAAAACTCAATTTACTAATTTTGTTAAGTATTTAATTCTCACATATTTAAATCTTAACTCTCATTAAATAATTTTTAGGGCACTTGCTTATTTAGAGTTTGCTGTTATTATAATATAGTACTACTAGAGTACATTACAGAAGATACCAAGTTAAGCCAAATATGATGGCACAGACCTTTAACCCAAAACTTGGGAGGCAAAGGGAGGTGGATCCCTGTGAGTTCAAGGCTAGCCTGGTCTACATAGTGAGTTGTAGGCCAGCTAGGTCTATACGAGAGACCCTGTCTCAAAAACCAAAAAATAAAAAAACTAGAAAGGTTTTGAGCTGGCATGTACTGGGCATCCATCAGGGCTACAGAACAAGAGTGTCTGTAAGCACCATACCCAGGGGGGTGGTGCTTTTTGTTTTTGCGTGGCATTTTGTGCCCTGAGTTTTAGAAAACACGTTTATAGATGTGAAAAAAGCTATCATTAGCATTTCAATTTTTACACCCCGCCCCCCAAAAAGAAAAGATTGTTCCAGGCAACTCTATTGGGTAGTACTAGGGGCCAGATCTAGGGTCTTGTCATATTAGGCAAGCACCCTACTTCTTTAGCTATCTCTCCAAGGCCAGTTTACAACACTCTTATTAATCACTTCTGATGCAGGCTGGCAGCTAATTTTCTCAACTAAGTCAAAAGTAAAACCTTCAGAACATGAATGTCATTTACCTTGGGCTTTATGCAGGATCCAGAAGTCAGTGATGTCTTTAAGATACTGCCAAGATTCTTCCTGCAGAGAATGTTATGGGAAATTAAACTCACAATTCAAATTCGAAGCAAAGATTTTTTTTTAAGAAGTCTGAGTTTATGGTAAACTAGAATGCACTGCTTATAATACATATATTAGGAATAGCAACAAATTATGTAGCCCAAACCTCCACTTTAGCCTCTCAAGTACTAAGATTACAGACGTGCACCTTGCCTGACTTAGGAAATAATCCTAGCACTTGCAAGGCTGAGCAGGAGGATGATGATTCTGAGGTTAGCCTGAGCTATGGAACAACAGCCTACATTAGATAAGTGACAGAGGCCAGAGAATATGGCTCATTAGTTAAGAGCACTGGCTACTATTCCAGACGACTATCCAATTCCCAGAACCTACATGGCGGTTCACAACCATCTGTAACCACCCTCCTTCTGGTCTCCAAAAGCACCAAACACAAACCTGGTGCAGACCTACATGTGGACAAAACATAAAATAATTAAACCAACAACAATAACACCTATAATCCACAAATTAGGGCAAAATGGCAATCGAATCAGTTTCATTTCATCCTCAGTTATTCAGCTGAGTTCCAAGCTCCTAGGCTACATGAGCTCCCACACATCTGTCAAAAAACAAAACAAAACTTTCTAGACACAATGCAGCGAAGTATCATGTAACTGATACCTGATTTCTAATTGGAGCCACCTGACCTCTAGGGAACAAATGTCACTCCATCAGAAAATCTCAAAATCATCTTTGCATACAAAAACAACGTAACATTTAAGTAGCCTATAGTCGATACTCATAATGCTGTTTTCTAATACCTACAACAGCTTAAGGCTCTGCTCATTTTCTTTTTTCTTTTTTTTTTGCTTTTCAAGACAAGAGTTTCTCTGTGTAGCACTGGCTGTCCTGGAACTCACTTCGTAGGCCAGAATGACATTGAACTCACAGAGGTCTACCTGCCTCTGCATCCTGAATGCTGGGATTAATGGCGTACACCACCACATACCAGCTCTGCTCATTTTCCTAAAACATCCTATTATCTAAAACTGATTTTTAAAAATTCCTTCTAGCACAACCACAGTAACTTATGGCAAAAACAGTCTTTTAAAAGTATCAGATTAACTGTCTAAGAAACAGGCAGCAATGACACAAGTCTATAGGGAATTAATACGCCTAAACTAATTGGCTATGTAAGTAAATTTAATGTTAATCAGTTATCAATACTGAAAAGGTTGCAACTTTGTGAATAATATTCAGAGACTAGTTTTATGCAAAGGTTCAAGACTACCAGAACAAAAACTGCTCAGCTTCTTTTTGTTTGTGTGGTGGGGGAAGGAGGGGGTGTTTGATTTTGGTTTTTGAAGGTGGATTTCTCTTTATAACCCTGGTCATCCTGGAACACTCTGTAGACCAGGCTGGTCTTGAACTCAGAGATCTGCCTGCCTCTGTCTGCCAAGTACTGGGATTAAAGGTACGTACCACCGCTACCCTCACCAGAACAGAAATTAAACTAAAGAATATATAACTGTCATTAAGAGGCCAGCATATAGATTTGAGACATATATACTAAAATAAAAATCCATGAATCTTACTATGCAATGATCGAATTTTAAAACGCTACTTTGGAAATATGAAGAAATAATACAATTAAATGTGTCAATCAATAGAAGCATCCCATTAATAGCCAATGCTCTTCCTGGGAAGATTTAGGGAAACCAAAAATCCAAGTGAGTTTTGACACAAAACTAAATATATTTCTAAAGTTTCTACAAATTTATTTTTTAAGTACTAAAAGCCCCAAGTAGATTTAAGAAAAAGTTAACTTTCTATATTGGTTTCTATGAAAACTTTATCCTGGTGCTAGGGTGACGGCAGAGTTTAAAGTCCTTGCTGGGCTAGAGAGTTTAGATCCCAGCACCCGTGTAGCTGCACACCTGTCATCTGAGAGCTGGGAGGCAGACGGGAATCCCAGGAGATCACTATCAAGTCAGCCTAGAGAACTGGTGAACTCTAAGTCAGTGAGCGATCCTATTTAGAAAATAATACAAGATTAAGAACAGAAAGACACCTAATATCAACCTCAAATTCACACCCATGCGTACAAGCATGCACAGCCATACTCATACTCGCATATACCACAAGTCTCTCTGCCCCCATCCTATCTCTACTCCCTCATCCTAGATTGCAGGCCTGTACTCAGGTATGTACTAGGGATAGAAACTCAGGTTCCTGGTTTTCTGCAACAAGCACTATATCAAACTGAGCCATTCCACCAACCTCACTCTAACTCTGCTGGGAAATTCCTAGAGGTAATGAAGAGAGTCATAATTATCTGATCTACATTTTAAGATGGCTGTTGTGTGAAGGAGAACACATAGACAAATTGGACAGTCCTAACTCCTTTAGGGCTTTTAGAAAGTCCTAAAACATTAAACATATGTAGGTTAGTACTATTATTTATGAAATTCATGGTCAGATTGATTTTCAATCTTGAGGACTCAAAAATATTAAATGCTTATGACCCAGGGGTAATACTCATTAGTATTTAATAATGTTTAAGAAGCAAGATACCAATAATGCATAAACTCATATCCTCCAACTACAACCACTTACAATTACTACCCTGGTCTTGATTCTCTTAACAAGTCAAGAAAATTATAGGGCAGATTTCAGCTAGTGGAGTATTCAACTAATGATATCAAGTGCAAGTCCTGGGAATTCCCAATTCAACCATCTATTCACAACTGAATAAGATTTTCTTCACTGCTTTTACATCACAGATAATCTAGCGCAGCTTGGGTTGCTCCCAACCTAAGTTGCTCAATAAATTCAACTAGATGCAAGCCTATCACTGAGCAGTACTTCTACCAAATCGGCTGTCAAGTCCTAAAACTACTGTTTCCTAAGTCAAAGTCAGCTCTAGGGATGGGGGTGTGCTGATCGACAATGTTTCCCAGCATGTACAATGCCAGGAGTTTTGAGTCCCAGCACCATAAATGAATATGGTTCGAGGCTGTTTTACCAATACAGGATATTTCAGCTGGCTACTATAAACTGCTTGGGGACATACTTCCTATCACAATACATGAATCTGGTTAGGATCACACAAAAAAGCAAAGAAACTGGTAAGTCTTTTCTATATAAAGGTTCTTAAATTGCCTAACAGTACCCCAACTATTTCCGTTTGAGCTACCTACAATGCAAATTCAGTGAGGACAAAAAACTTTGTTCTGCATTTTTCTTTAATATAAAACAAATACCTGAAGCACCAGGCTGTAAGTCTGAGGTGACTAATGGTTTTCATCAGTTTTAGGTGCATTTGCTTTCAATTTCTATTCTTCTCCAATTCTAATAGAAAATAAAAATTACATCGGAAGTACTGATCGCTGAATTTTTTTTTTCAAGGAAGTGTTTCTCTGTAACAGTCCTGGCTGTCCTGGAACTCACAAAGATCCCACCTGCTTTAGTCCCAAGTGCTGGGACTAAAGGCGTGTGCCACCACCGCGGGGCCCTGATCCCTGACTTTGACCAGATAAACCTAAAATATGTTGGGCACGGTGTTACATGTCTATAACCCAAACATAAATACATGGAGAACCTGTAGCTCGAAGGCACTTGGACTCATGAGGCCAGTTTGGGACACATACATCCAATACTCTGAACATTCTCCAAGCCAAGAAAAGAAAATCTTAAAACTCAGCAGGGACCCGAAGTAGTGACACAAAACTGTTAAGCGCCACTCCCGAAGCTATGGCAGGAGATCAGCCGCGAGTTCGAGGTCAGCATTGGGCGATGGAGTTACAATCTTAATGTATCCTCCTCACCCATTTACCCAATCACCACTGCCAATGTCCTGAGTAAATTTCTAGGGAGTGGCAACTCTTACCGAAAAGGCACGTCAGTGCTTGTATTACTAGAGAAAGGGCTCTTCTTAGACGAACCCGTTAGGACACGAATCTAACGCACGCAAAGAGCAACTAGGTACCGACAGCTATAGTCAAAAAAGCAAAACGGTTGTCCAAAACAGAGTAAGTTGCTAGGAAACCAAAACGATTCGGACTGGGGGGGAAAAAAAACTTTCCCGCCAACACCCAGGTGCTGAGAGGTCGGTTACAAACATCACAACCCAAGCCTTGATCTGATCACTTAATCCGGGCCTAAACTGACACGTACCCTCGAGGCGAGGGAGGCGGCTTTAACCGCAACGCAGAAAGTGGTTGATCCGCCGGCCTAACTTTGTCGCAGGTCACCGTTATTTTATCCAAGACCCAGAAATCAGGCCCGGAAGGAAAGACAACTCCCCCACGCCCCCGCCCCGGCCAACGACAAGCCGGCCCGGGAGCCAGCACACGCGGCCGCGTTGCCATAGGCAGGGAAAGAAAGGAAAAAAGCGCGCCTGCGCAGAACCCCAAGTCGGGCGCGCGCAGGAGGCCCAGCCGACGAGGAGGGGGGGGCAGGACTGGAGAGGCGTTTGCGCACGCGCACGGGAAGGCCGCACGGTCCCCCGGCCCCGAGCCAGGTTCGCAGCAGCCCTGCCCGCTGTCCGCCCGGCTCCCCATCCCCCACCCCTACGGCCCGTGGCGCCGTAAGAGGCTCAGGAACTGAGGATGAACCGCACGAATAACGGCACAGGGTCGCTCCCGGGTTCTTCTCGCCGCCGATCCGTCACCACGCACGAAAGTCACCAAACCCCAACCGTCCCGTCTCCACGGCCCTTTCGAGTCAGTGGAGTGAGGCGCAGGGCCTACCTGACACGCCGGAGCAGGGTTTCCAGGACTTGTCTCCGCTGAAACTACACAGCGGCCATCTCCCGACTCCAGGAGGAGAGGAAAACCATAGAGGTAGCCTCGACGCGCGAGCTCGGCTCCGTCACTTCCGATCCGGGGCGTGGCCTTCAGAGCCGCTAAATACGCGGGCCGGCCCCTCCCACCCGGCCGCCCAGGCGCGGCTCGAGACCCGCCGCGGAGACGTCGCCCTAGGCTTTCTGGGAAGTCGCGTGGCCGATCTCGCGCGAAGACTCGTCGGGTTCGCCCGGCGGCGGGTAGCGACCGTCTGCGCTTGGGCTGCGGCCGACGGAAGCGGGGCGCGAGGAAGCGAGGCAGGCTGGGCCCCCCGGTCACTCGGCCTGGTGGTGAGGGACCCCTAGAGCAGTGAGCTGACCCGGGACATTCCGACGAAAAGACCGGAAAGCCGACGCAGCCCCGTTCGCAGGCTCAGTCTGCACCCGCCCGGAAGCGCCGCGTTTCTCAAAAAGGGCTAAACGCACGTAGTTGAAAACCCGGACGGCCTCGGCTGTTTCCGGAGTCGCTTCGTGTTAGCTCGGCGTCCGGCCGGGTCGGGAGACCTGCTAATGCCGGCTGGGCGATTGCGTCACGGGATGGATCCTAACTTGGCAGACACGACAACCTGACCCCCGGGTCTTTCTCACGGTTGGCGTGAGACTAGCAGCTAAGGACGCGAAGCCTTCAGTCCGGGCCGACCCGGAAACCACACACCATAACTCGACCAGAATCGTGAATCAGATTATAAATAAACAAACGGGGGTTAATTGGAAACAAGTTGCCCAAAAAAAAAAAAAAAAAAAAAAAAAGGACTTAACGCGTGTACTTGCTCTTCTTTTCAAAGCTGGACTCCGTGAGGGGACTAACACCGTTATTACTTTGATGTTTTAGGACGACGTTAGATTCCTTGAAGGATTTCCAAGTTGTAATTAGCAGCCTGTCATTTAAACTCATCATTAGAGTTTGTTTCTGATATTTAACTCTGCTCTGGGTAGTCTCTGCTCACAATCGGAATTGCCAGCTAAAAGTGGAAGTACCTGCCTTTCCTGGAACGAATCCTGGTTTTGATAGGGTTTTAATTGGGCAATCTGCTTTCCGTCTAACTCTCTCTCACTCAGGCGGTGAGAGCTGCCATCCTGGTGGATGCTCGACTCTGATAGGAACAAAGCATTTAGCAAGCAGGAGCTCAGAAAACATTTGTCAAGTAGGTTCACGGTATTTAAATGAAACAAAAGCCCTAACCGTTGACAGCACAACTTTCCTATTTTATATTAATGAGACAATGACTGTTAATAGCTCTTGATGTATTCAAAACACCAAAATCTGATCGCGTTGCAGCTATATAATGCAATTCCATTATAAATATGTCGAAAAGTCATCTTTTCGTCTGAGGCACTATAATGTTTTGTTTTTGTTTTTATTTGGGGTGGGGTGGGTGAACACAGAGACTGCTTGGTACAAGCAAAGTTGCCTTACCACAGAAATACACTTTCCAACCCTAAGTTTGAGTTTAAATGAAAAGGCAGTTTACTACCAAAGAATGAAGACATTGGAACAAATAAATGGACTGAGGCCCTGTACGGAGCTCAGCATGTAAAGGAACTTGCTGCCAATTTTGACATAACTTGAGTTTAATCCCTGGGACCCACATGGTAGAAATGTAACAAGGACCCCAGCCCTTAGTAGGACCCCAGCCCTTAGCACCACTGATTCCTGTAGTGGAAGTTCCAGTTAGACTGTAAAACAGCATGTAGATAGCATCACCTGCCAAAACTAAAAGGAAGGCCTCATCTGTCAAAGTCTATACATAATTCTAGGAAAGTCTCTTAATGTACTGACCTTGTTTTTTGGCCTCTGTGGTTCCACTTCCAGCTAACTGTTCTTGTTAACCCAAGACATGATTTGGGGGCTTAAAGCTCACCCTGAGAAATGCTTGTGGCTACACTGGGATCCTGAGCACCCAGTACAGCTAATGAATGACTTTATGTTGCCTTAAACCCACGTCTGAGCAGTCTTCTCTGCTGGATAACTCACTATAGAAGGCGAGAACAGATTCCTTAATGTTGTCCTTTGAACTTCACTGGGTGCTATAGCACATGCCACACCATCAATGTTGTTGATCTTGGCCATTCTTAGAGGTGTAAGATAGAATCTCAGAGTTGTTTTGATTTGCATTTCTCTGATGGCTAAGAATGGTGAGCATTTCCTTAAGTGTCTTTCAGCCATTATAGATCCTCTGTTAAGAGGTCTCTGAGCTGGATAGTGGTGGTGCACGCCTTTAATCCCACCACTAGGACTAGGGTGGCAGAGGTAGGCAGATCTCTGTGAGTTCAAGGCCAGCCTGGGCTACAAGAGCTAGTTCCAGGACAGCCTCTAAAGCTACAGAGAAACCCTGTACCTCATTTTTTTTATTGGATTATTTTTCTTTTATTTATTTTGAAGATCAGCCTCTGTCCAATATGGTGTTGGTGAAGATCTTTTCCCATTCTGTAGGTTGCCATTTTGTCTTGTTGAGACCGTGTCTTTTGCTTTATAGAAGCTTCTCAGTTTCAAGAGGTCCCATTTATTAATTGTTGCTATCAGTTGTAATCAGAGGCAGTGCGTTCATTCCTGATCACCCAGACCCCGAAACTGTATTAGTTACAATATTGTTTGGCAAATGTCTCAGGCATATTTTTAGCTAGCCCCTATATCTTAAATTAACCCATTTCTATCAATCTATGTATCATCACAAGGCTATGGCCTACTGGTAGGTGTCCTCCTCCAGCAGCTACATGGTATCTCTCCTTCGGCAGCTACATGGCATCTCTCTGATACCACCTACTCTCAATATCTCTTCCAGCCTGGCTATATTCTGCCCTGCCATAGACCAAATAAGAGCAAAATATATATAGAAGGACATCCCACATCATCTCTCCTTTTCTCTCTAATTAAAGAGGAACATTTTAACTTTAACATAATAAAATTAAAAATACAAAACAGTTATCATGAATTATAGTTACAATATTTAGTCCATTTACATTTGAAAAATTAAAGAAAATATCTATCCTATCTTTGTGAGTTTAAAGTTTTATATCTGTTTTTGCTTGTACTTGTGGTTTCTGATCATTTTCCCATATTTTTAGTTTCCATAATTGCTGTAGGAAATTATACAGCCAATAGCCTTTAACTGCCCACTGGGGCATGGCCTCTTATATTATTTATGCCTATGTAAAGCATGTGTCCAGCCTCTTTTTTCCAGCTGCGGGATTCAGTTTCTGTTCTCTGTTCCAGCAGAGGATTCTGATTTGTGAGTCTACCCTAAATAAATAACCATCTAGTCGGGCTGGCGCACGCCTTTAATCCCAGCACTCGGGAGGCAGAGGCAGGTGTATCTCTGTGAGTTCGAGACCAGCCTGGTCTACAGAGCTAGTTCCAGGACAGTCTCCAAAGCTACAGAGAAACCCTGTCTCGAAAAAGTAAATA
>NW_026067987.1:3065994-3068941 GCF_014885135.2 Alexandromys fortis | reverse complement strand
TCGAAAAAGTAAATAAATAAATAAATAAATAAATAAATAAATAAATAAATAACCATCTATTATTTCAATTCTGGGCTAGTGTGAGTTTTCTTTTAAGCATCCTTCATCTGGCACTCACATGGATTTGGACTCCACACCTACCAGATGGATGGCCTAAAGGCCTGGCCAGTGCATGGCCCAGAAAATCTCCCAACCCTGCCTGCTTGGCTTGCTTTTACCTGATCAGTTTTTTGTAGAACCCCCACCACAGCGGAGCTTTCTGTGTGCAGCAACTTGGAAATTTCCCAAGCGCGCACAGGACTGCCACATTCCCTGGCATGATTCCTTGCCACGTGGCAACTTCTTCAGCTTCCAGTTTGTGCTCTCTGCCCATGAGTTCTGGGTTTTTAGCTCGTATATGGAATTGATTTAATTGCTTTTAATTTGTCAAGCAAAGCATATTTATCAGTATTTAACCAGTGCCAATGAACAATGAATTGTCCTGCAGTAATCTTTGAAATTTCCAGGAAGAAGATGGAGCCCCATAACGACAACTCCATCTGATTGACATCATGATGCTGATAACACTACTACTTTGGGTACCAGCTGCTCAAGATGGTTCCAACTTAGTTAGGTAAAATGGAGCACTTTTTTTTTTTTTTTACAACATTCTGACCAGAACTCCAAATAAGAACCTCAGAAAAACCCTTCCAAATACTCAGAGACTATTTGCAATTATACCAGACGTTAATCTTGGAACTTAACCATCATTTTACTTTCACAGGATCCCATAGAAAGAACATTGCCAGCCGGGCGGTGGTGGCACACACCTTTAATCCCAGCACTCGGGAGGCAGAGCAGGCGGATCTCTGTGAGTTCAAGGCCAGCCTGGTCTACAAGAGCTAGTTTCAGGACAGGAACCAAAAGCTACGGAGAAACCCTGTCTCGAAAAATCAAAAAAAAAAAAAAAAAAAAAAAAAAGAACATTGCCCCCATGACAGCTGGAAGTAATTCTAGAAGACCATGTCCCCTCTCCCAACAAAGTTTGTCCTCAGGGTTAGGGACATCATTTAGGGATTGATTATAATTAGTATAGAGTTGGGGGTATGAGTGGAAATCTTGTAGGCTCAGGGATAACTTTGGAAAAAAAAGAAAAATTAGATGGGATAATAGATTGGTGTGAGCTTATTCACACTAATAATAATAGTGAGTAATAGAGTGAATATGTGTGAGCTATTATTTATAGGCAATTTACATTGGTATAAATTTTTGTATATTCATACAAACTTAAATTATATTGAATATGTTCCTATTTTCATTCACCATATTTGTATACCTAGGCAAAGTTATTTTGTCATATTGCATGCATGCATGCATGCATGCTTGTACCTCTGCTTAAAACATTTTTGTATATTGATACAATTTAAGATATATTTATCATATTGCAATGTACATTTCTACCTCTGATCAAGATACTTATATGTTGTCTGAGTTTTCTGCCATGTCTGGTTCCCACAATAGTTAAGTCCCAAAGAAATCACACAGAAGTCTACATTAGTTATAAACTGATTGGCCCATTAGTTCAGGCTTCTTATTAACTCTTATAACAGATATTAGCCCATTATTCTTATATATGTTAGCCATATGGCTTGGTACCTTTTTCAGTGAGGCAGTCACATGTGCTTCAATGGATGGGCCAGAACTGCAGAGCGAACTTTCCTCTTCCCAGAATTCTTCTGTTCTTGTCACCTGCTTCTACTTCCTGTCTGGTTGTCCCGTCTATACTTCCTGCCTGACTACTGACCAATCAGCATTTATTTAAAATATAATTAACAGAATACAACTGTCCCACACCACTTATACATTGTTTACATTTTGAGGTCATTGTCCTCATTTATTGCACAGTTGCTTATTGTATAATACTCCAATATGAAGTCTTAGTCTTTAAGTTATATAGGAATTAAGAATTATAGGTCAATAGTCATCTATGTTTGTCATACTTATAATTAAACTAATCAGGTTCTTTAGATACATAGATATTGTATTCTTCATAGATAGGTAATCTTCAACCACTTCACAGAGCTGTAGAATATAGCATTTAAATAACTTAGGGTTCTGTTGTGTGAGACACAATTGCTCCTGGCAGCACCAGTCTATTCCTGAGAAAATGTTGGGCATGGAAGACACTCCACTTGGAGCTTGTTTTCGTCTCAAAACTGGCCTTTGGGCAAGGAACTGCCCATGCCTCAACCACTCACAAGGTACATGGTATCCGGAAATGGATAAGCAGGACTGTCAAATCTTGCCAAGACAGGGTAAGATGGTTTTGAAAAATTTCCTGCCTCTGAAAATGGTCTGTCAGTTACTCTAGGCCTTAGCCAAAGTTGGTTGCTTTAAGGTTGCAAATGAAACTTTGGGTGATTGCCCAGGTAGCCTATTGTCTCTGTCATTTGTTTCACATTTTGGAAGTTGCTTGATTGCACTTCCTGCTTACTCAAGTAATATTATTTCCCTTCTCGGATCTTCGATGGGGTTGAAGACTAGATAGCTGAAGTTAACTTTCCTCTCATGACTTGGCCAAGTTATTTATTATATAATACTTAAACTCACTAGGCTAGGATAATTACTGAATATATTTGTTATTATTGTATATAATTTTGTGCTAGGCTTAGAACTCTCCTATTTAAACAAAAGAGGGAGGTGCTGTAGGAAATCATACAGCCAATAGCCTTTAAGTTACCTGCCCACTGAGGTGTGGCCTCTTATACTATTTATGTCAATGTAAAGCATGTGTCTGGCCTCTTTGTTCTGGCCGAGGGATTTGGTTTCTGTTCTCCGTTCCAGCAGAGGATTCTGATTTTGAGTCTACCCCTAAATAAATAATCATCTATTATTCTCAATTCTGAGCTAGTATGGGATTTCTTTTTTTATTTTATTTTTTTAAATATTTATTATGTATATAATATTC
>NW_026067987.1:3059892-3062214 GCF_014885135.2 Alexandromys fortis | reverse complement strand
CCTGACTACTGACCAATCAGCATTTATTTAAAATATAATTAACAGAATACAACTGTCCCACACCACTTATACATTGTTTACATTTTGAGGTCATTGTCCTCATTTATTGCACAGTTGCTTATTGTATAATACTCCAATATGAAGTCTTAGTCTTTAAGTTATATAGGAATTAAGAATTATAGGTCAATAGTCATCTATGTTTGTCATACTTATAATTAAACTAATCAGGTTCTTTAGATACATAGATATTGTATTCTTCATAGATAGGTAATCTTCAACCACTTCACAGAGCTGTAGAATATAGCATTTAAATAACTTAGGGTTCTGTTGTGTGAGACACAATTGCTCCTGGCAGCACCAGTCTATTCCTGAGAAAATGTTGGGCATGGAAGACACTCCACTTGGAGCTTGTTTTCGTCTCAAAACTGGCCTTTGGGCAAGGAACTGCCCATGCCTCAACCACTCACAAGGTACATGGTATCCGGAAATGGATAAGCAGGACTGTCAAATCTTGCCAAGACAGGGTAAGATGGTTTTGAAAAATTTCCTGCCTCTGAAAATGGTCTGTCAGTTACTCTAGGCCTTAGCCAAAGTTGGTTGCTTTAAGGTTGCAAATGAAACTTTGGGTGATTGCCCAGGTAGCCTATTGTCTCTGTCATTTGTTTCACATTTTGGAAGTTGCTTGATTGCACTTCCTGCTTACTCAAGTAATATTATTTCCCTTCTCGGATCTTCGATGGGGTTGAAGACTAGATAGCTGAAGTTAACTTTCCTCTCATGACTTGGCCAAGTTATTTATTATATAATACTTAAACTCACTAGGCTAGGATAATTACTGAATATATTTGTTATTATTGTATATAATTTTGTGCTAGGCTTAGAACTCTCCTATTTAAACAAAAGAGGGAGGTGCTGTAGGAAATCATACAGCCAATAGCCTTTAAGTTACCTGCCCACTGAGGTGTGGCCTCTTATACTATTTATGTCAATGTAAAGCATGTGTCTGGCCTCTTTGTTCTGGCCGAGGGATTTGGTTTCTGTTCTCCGTTCCAGCAGAGGATTCTGATTTTGAGTCTACCCCTAAATAAATAATCATCTATTATTCTCAATTCTGAGCTAGTATGGGATTTCTTTTTTTATTTTATTTTTTTAATTATTTATTATGTATATAATATTCTGTCTTCATGTATGCCTGAAGGCCAGAAAAGGGCAACAGACCTTATTACAGATGGTTGTGAGCCAGCATGTGGTTGCTGGGAATTGAACTCAGGACCTTTGAAAGAGCAGGCAATGTTCCTAACCGCTGAGCCATCTCTCCAGCCCCTTTTTTTTTATTTTATTGATATTTATTGAGCTCTACATTTTTCTCTGCTCCCTTTCCCTGCCTCTCCCCTCCCCACTTCAATCCTCCCCCAAGGTTCCTATGCTCCCAATTTACTCAGGAGATCTTGTATTTTTATACTTTCTACTTCCCATGTAGATTTGATCTATGTAAGTCTTTCTTAGTGTCCATACTGTTGTCTAAGTTCTCTGGGATTTTGGTTTGTAGGCTGGCTTTCTTTGCTTTATGTTTAAAAATCACCTATGAGTGAGTACATGTGATAACTGTATTTCTGTGTGTGGGTTACCTCACTCAAAATAATGTTTTATAGTTCCATCCATTTTCCTGCAAAATTCAAGATGTCGTTTTTTTCTGCTGTGTAGTACTCCATTGTGTAAATGTACTATATGTTTCTTATCCATTCCTCAATTGAAGGGCATTTAGGTTGTTTCCAGGTTCTGGCTATGACAAACAAAGCTGCTGTGAACATCGTTGAGCACATGTCCTTGTGGCACAATTGAGATCCTTTGGATATATACCCAAAAGTGGTGTTATTGAGTCTTGAGGAAGGTTGTTTCCTAATTTTCTGAGAAATTGCCATACTGACATCCAAAGGGATTGTACCAGCTTGCATTCCCACCAGCAATGCAGAAGTATTCCCTTTTCCCTACAACCTCTCCAGCATAAGTTGTCATCAGTGTTTTTGATCTTGGCCATTCTTACAGGTGTAAGATGGAATCTCAGAGTTGTTTTGATTTGCATTTCTCTGATGACTAAGGATGTTGAATATTTCCTTAAGTGTCTTTCAGCCATTTTAGATTCCTCTGTTGAGAGTTCTCTGTACTCCATTTTTTTTATTGGATTATGTGATCTTTTGGTGTCCAATTCCTTGAGTTCTTTGTATATTTTGGAGATCAGACTTCTGTCTGATGTGAGGTTAGTAAAGATCTTTTCCCATTCTGTTTTCTTTTTTTTTAAGGATATTTATTATGTACAGTGTT
>NW_026067987.1:3033989-3049910 GCF_014885135.2 Alexandromys fortis | reverse complement strand
TTATGTGATCTTTTGGTGTCCAATTCCTTGAGTTCTTTGTATATTTTGGAGATCAGACTTCTGTCTGATGTGAGGTTAGTAAAGATCTTTTCCCATTCTGTTTTCTTTTTTTTTAAGGATATTTATTATGTACAGTGTTCTGCCTGTATGCATACCTATACCCCAGAAGAGGGCACCAGACCTCATTATAGATGATAGTGAGCCACCATGTGGTTGCTGGGAATTGAACTCAGGACCTCTGGAAGAACAGCCAGTGCTCTTAACCACTGAGACATCTCTCCAGCCCCTCTTTTCCCATTCTGTAGGCTGTCATTTTGTCTTGTTGACCGTGTCCTCTGCTTTACAGAAGCTTTTCAGTTTCAGGAGGTCCCATTTATTAATTGTTTCTCTCAGTGTCTGTGCTGCTGGGGTTATATTTAGGAAGTGGTCTCCTGTGCCAATGTGTTCAAGTGTACTTCCCACTTTCTCTTCTATAAGGTTCAGTGTGGCTGGTTTTATGTTGAGGTCTTTGATCCATTTGGACTTGAGTTTTGTGCATGGTGATAGATATGGGTCTATTTTCATTTTTCTACATGTTGATATCTAGTTATGCCAGCACCACTTGTTAAATATGCTTTCTTTGTTCCATCTGATATTTTTTGCTTCTTTATCAAAGATCAGGTGTTCAAAGATGTGTGGATTGATATCCAGGTCTTCTATTCAGTTCCATTGGTCCTCCTGTCTGTTCTTATGCCAGTGCCAGGCTGTTTTCAGTACTGTAGCTCTGTAGTAGAGTTTGAAGTCAGGGATTGTGATGCTTCCGGAAGTTCTTTTATTGCACAGAATTGTTTTGGCTATCCTGGGATTTTTTGCTTTTCCAAATGAAGTTGAGTATCGTTCTTTTGAGGTCTTTGAAGAATTTTGTGGGTATTTTGATGGGCAGGGATTTCTTTTAAGTGTCCTTCTTCACATAAGTTTCCTCTGTTTGTGTTTTCTTTATGTCTCTATTTCAGTTTTCAAGTCTTGAATCATTTTTTCCACCTGTTTGATTGCTTTTTTCCTGGTTTTATTTAAGGGATTTGTTGATTTCTTCCAAGTTTTGTTTGTATTTTTCTCCATTTCTTTGAGAAAAATTTTCATTTCCTCTTTAAGGGCCTCAAACATTCTTCTAAAGTTATTTTTTAGGTTATTTTCTTCTGCTTCATCTGTATTGGGATGTTCAAGCCTTGCTGTTTTAGAGCTACTAGTTTTCATTGGCACTGTGTCGCTCTTTGTGATGTGAGTGTGTTTTTACCTTGCCCACGCATCTTTTTCTCTGGTTGGTGTAGTTAGGGCCATGTCTCTGATGATCCCTCTTCCAGGTGCCAATGGATTCAAGGCTCAGATAGTTGCTTCTCTCGGTGGAGTCTGGGCCACGATTCTAGTGACCCCAGAGGTCACTCGGCATTCCAGGAGGTCACTCGCAGGGCTGCTGGAGGTCACTCTGCAATCCCAGAGATCATTTGGGCCTGCTTCCACAGAGGTCACTTGCTTGGGCCTGCTTCCACAGAGGTCTCTGGCTCAGGCCTGGTTCTGTAGATGTGATTGGCTTGGGCCTGCTCCAGCGGAGGTTGCTGGCTCTAGCCTGGTCCCATGGAGGTTGCTGGTTTGGGCCTGCTTCCATAGAGGTTGCTAGCTCCAATATTTACATATTCTGATATCAATGTACACTTGCACGTGCACTTCACACATATCTTTCTCTAGCCACAGTAGTGTTTACACACACACACTTATAACAGAGGAAATATTAGATAAACTTGATCCCAAGAGTTGCTTTTATAGTAGACAACTCAAATACTATATGTCAAATACTAGGTAATAGATTCTAACATGTTTGTTTATATATTCTAGTAATGTGTATTTATATATTCTAACTTGTATATTTATTTAGTCAATCAATTTTCTATTTATTGGAACAATTCTTTTTATTGTTGTTGCTGTTTTTGAGACAGGATTTGTGTAGCTTTGGGGCCTCTAATAGGACTCTGTAGACCAGGCCTCAGACTCACAGAGTTCCTCCTGCCTCTGCCTCTCAAGTGCTGGGATTAAAGGTGTGCGCTACCACTGCTCAGTGGAATAATCTTAATGACCAATAAATTTGTGAATTTAATGTTGTCTATGTGCTTCAGTTTTTTTCTGGAATGTGCCATGTGTTCAGGGCTTGCTTCTCTGCTTGGCACTAATTGGTAGGCAGAGATAGGACTCTCCGAAGGAAATGCCTAGTAGGAGGAAGTCTGCTGCATTGCTGGGGTCACTGGACTCCCCTCTTCCTGGCTGCCGTGAGGTAAGTGTATCCTGGCACTGGGTCCGTCTCTCATGATGTGGTGCCACAAGGCCACACCACCACCAAGTCAGCAGGGGGTGAAACTTCAAAGCCTGAGCAAAAAACCTCTCCTGTTTCTAAGGTGATTGTCTCAGGCTGTTGTTAGCCATGGAACTGGGCTTGACACATCGATTAATGGTTAGTCTTATTAAGTGACTTCTGATGTCATTTTACTTACCAGCTTTTAATTATTAATAATCTCCTACTTCCTTTTCCGTCTATGGAATGAAGGCACAATATAGACTTACATCTTGTCTTTGTACTGTTGTGACTTCTCAGCAATGGAAGCATTGGCCATGGTGTGTCTTTAAGGATTACCTGAGCCGCTCATCACATATGGCTGCAAAAGTACCTGTGCTAGGACAGGAAAGCCAGCCCCTGATTCGGGTCACCGTAGTGGGGAGCACACGAATTTGCAGAAGAGTGTATGTGAAATGAAAAGGTATGGTAAGATCTCAGGCCAGCATGTTTTATTTTTATAGCAAACATCCCTGAGCATGGGGCGTACATTTTTATAATCTCAGTACTGGAGAGAAGGAGGCAAGCCGCCTGGAAGAAGGTGGTGGTGCACGCCTTTAATCCCAACACTCAGGAGGCAGAGGCAGGCTGATCTCTGTGAGTTCAAGGCCAGCCTGGTCTACAAGAGCTAGTTTCCAGGACGGGCCCCAAAGCTGCAGAGAAACCCTGTCTCGAAAAATGTGGGCCCATATTTCATATAAAATAATTTACAGGCAGGCTCACTGGCCACTAAGCAGCTGCAATCCTATCAAACAAGCAAGATGGCCAACTAACACAGGCCAGGATGTATGGCTCCTTCTTCTTTGTTAAAAAGTAGATCACCTGGGGAGAGGTGTTTTCCAAAGCTGGTGACGAAGTTGCAGGTGTTTACCTAGCCCTGCATCCCCCAGAAAGAGAATATTAATGAGGACCCACCTTGGTTTACCTGGGGGATAAAAGGTGTTTTGGAGAATAAAAGCGGATAGATCTTCAGGATGGAGGAAGCCTGAGATGCCCTTTCGTGGTGACTGTGTGAACTGTGTCTCGTTATTTCTTGCGCCTCCGTACCAATCCAGTTAAGGAAAAAATAGTTTCTATGTTGGGGCCTACGGGCTCTGACAAAAAAATCTAAATAAAATAAAATAGAGAGAGACAGAGAGGAGGCAGGAATATTGCCATGAACTCAAGACTGGCCTGCCCTAAATAACAAGTACCAGGTTAACCAATGATACAACAAACAAATCATGAGTTTGCTTCAATTTGTGTTTGGTTTTTTAAAGATTTATTTATTTATTATGTATACAGTATTCTGTCTGCACGTGTGCCTGCAGGCAAGAAGAGGGCACCAGATCTCACCACAGATAGTTGTGGGCCTCTATGTGGTTGCTGGGAATTGAACTCAGGACCTTTGCAAGAGCAGGCAGTGCTCTTAACCACTGAGCCATCTCTCCAGCACTGTTTTTCTTGATTTAAGACAAATATTCAATGTAAGTTCAAATGTAGAGATCTTCACAATTCTTAGTAATGTTACTTAAGGAAAAAAATCAATGACTAAAAACAAGCAAAGAAAACTATATGAACCATGGGAATAAATATAAAAATGAAAAAATTCATCTTAAAAATCAGAAAATTAGTAACTCCTTCTATACCTTGAAAAAAGTAAAAAAAAAAAAAAAAAAAAAAAAAACTAATGAACAAAAAAGTCACACGTGGCCGGGCGGTGGTGGCGCACGCCTTTAATCCCAGCACTCGGGAGGCAAAGGCAGGTGGATCTCTGGGAGTTCAAGGCCAGCCTGGTCTACAAGAGCTAGTTCCGGGACGGGCACCAAAGCTACAGAGAAACCCTGTCTCGAAAAACCAAAAAAAAAAAAAAAAAAAAAAAAAAAAAAAAAAAAAAAAAAAAAAAAAAAAAAAAAAAAAGCATACATTTAGAAAAATTATATTACTTAAATGACTTCTTGAAAGGGACTCTTAGCCAAAGAAATAATTGAAGAGGTTACTTTAAAATATTTGAAAGACACAGAAAAGACTATTATTTACAGAAAAATGGGTGGAATTGAAGACCCCCATTTTAATTGAAGTAAACCTAACCCAAACAAATAGTGAATGTTTTCTGTCATATGCAGAATCTGGATTTATTTGTAAATACACAAGACATGAAAATGAGAAGGCGAATGGTTTGGGAAGTGGTAAGGGACCAGTTTGGGGAGATTGGAACAAGAGTGGGTAGTGGACGGATAATTAAGACCAAAGCACACGATATACAGGCGTGGAATGTGATAGTGAAACCCTTCTTTCTAAAGCGTATGCACTAAAAAAATAATGGCTTTAGATAAAGTAGAAGGGAGATCATTTGGGGAGAGGAAACAAACCAGAGTGGTGAAAAGGGATAAGAAAAGATCATGAGGGCTGTAGAGATGGCTTAGAGGTTAAGAGCACAGGCAACTCTTCCAGAGGTTTTGAGTTCAATTCCCAGCAGCCGCACGGTGACTCACAACCAACCATAATGAGATATGGTGCCCTCTTCTGGCATGGAGGTGTACAGGCAGGAGGAACATTGTATACATAATAAATAAGTCTAAAAAAAAAAAGAAGATGAAGAAAGAAAGAAAAGATCATGAGCCAGGTAGCAGTGGCGCGTGTCTTTAATCCCAGCACTTATGAGCAGAAGCATGCAGAACTCTGTGAATTCGAGGCTAGCCTGTTCTACAGAGCTGGTTCTAGGATAGCCAAGGCTACACAAAGAAACCCTGTCTTGGTTCAAAACAAAACAAAACAATCTCATGAGAAGTGGTATGGTCAAAGTATGCTACATACATGAAAGAAAATGTATGTCACAATAAAACACACTATTTTTACAACTAATGCGTACTTTTCCATTTGAGGGGAGGGCGATTTGAGACAGGGTTTCTTTTTGTAGCCTTGGCTGTTTTGTTCTGTAAACTAGGCTGGCCGCAGAACTCACAGAGATACAGAGATCCTCCTGCTTCTGCCTCCTGAGTACTGGGATTAAAGGCATGTGCTGGGATTAAAGGCATGCACCACCACCGCCCAGCCGGTAATCTACCTTTTTATCCTATCATATCTACCCCCCTTTTTTTTCCAAATGAGATCCCTGAATCTAATCTCTTTTGTTCAGCCCCTAGCTGTAACAACGTGTAACCAACCCACCAACACGCATGTGATGACAAATATCCATAACCCTGAGAAAAGCCAAAAATCATCCACTCTGTCTGTTGGGAAATTGGGCGTCGTATTCTTAAAATTACTTCCTGCCCTCTGGGGGGGGAGGGGGGGCAACAGCATCTCTAGGGGGTCTTTGTAAAAGCCCAAACAGTGGTTAAGTCTCAGGAGAACTAGGTGTGTCATTCATTTGTCGCTAGGCTCTGAGAGATGGGAAAGTGTAGAGCTTGTCTGACGTCCCTGCTGGAGTGGTGCATGAGGGTGGACCACCTCCGCTGGCCACTTTAGTATTGTCCTGAGAAGCTGTAATCAAAGCCGAGATTTGGGTGATGTTTACCAGCTTAATGGCATTATCAGAATCTAGGTAGAATCATCTGATATGAGATGGAGACTCTCAATTTTCTTTTAACAACATGCTTGGGTTTAGAGAAGGAGGGGGCCACACTCCAACTCCAAAGCCAGTTTTAGTCAGAACTACATGAGGACTACCTGTTTAACATATCTGTAGAAAACAGCAAAGAGACATTTTGAAAGCGTTATAAAATTTTGTTTTATAGGATGTATTTCATACCATTAGGCCAGACTATTCCTTTTCTTGGTAATTTTTTTTTGTCTGGATGGTTCTCCCTTCTTTTTTAGATGTTTATTTGTCCAAAGGTCTTTAAATTCCTCAAGATAGATATTTTTATTTTCCTGGAAAGACAAAAACAGAACTGTAAACAGAGGCTGCTCGATCCTTTCCTGGCCGCCTTGACCTGAAAAATCACACAGAACCTATATTAATTCCAATATTGCTTGGACAATAGCTCAGTCTTCTTATTAACTAACTCTTACATCTTAAATTAACCCAATTATATTAATCTGTGTATCAGCATGAGGCCGTGGCTTACTGCTAAGGATCTGGCATCTGTCTCCTTTGGCAGCTACATGGCATCTCCTTGACTCCACCTACTCTCTCTTTCTATCTCTGTTCAGATTTCCCTCCTGGCTTTGCTCTGCTAAGTCATTGGCCAAAACAGATTTATTCATTAACTGATGGTAATAAAACATATTCACAGCATACAGAGGGGAATCCCACATCACAGAATCCTGCCCTGTCCCTGCCACAATGGACTCTTATCCCTCAGGAACCATGAGCCTTAGTCATGGTATTTTATCACAGCAACAGGAAAATAATTAATATACTCTGTTTTTGCAGTTCATTATAATTTTTTTACAATAAATTTTTTTACAACAAAATAACTATGTTTTAAGGTATTATTCTGAGATGGGATCCATCAGTATCTCTCCTGTTTTAAAGAATCCATGGTACAAGTAAGATTATGTATGGCTCCATTGTTGCTTTGTACTGCCTGCAAAGCAAAAAGGAGAGAGAGCATAGACAGGCATATTGGCTTCTTCTGTCCAGAAGTGAGGCCTGTTTGATCAACTTGTCACACAGCCACATGGATGGAATTGGGGCATGGAGTTGCTGAGTAAAAAGTATCATTTAAACAGAGAGTACCCAAGCTAAAGGACTGCTCAAAGCAATGCAAATAAAATCCTAGCACGATTTTGTTTTGAGACAAGGTGTTGCAGGATATTTGATCACACTGTGAACCTCGAGATTGCATTATTTACTGGAAAAACCTGTTTCTAGTTGTAGTGTGGCTCAGCCCAAGCACATACCTTTAATCCAAGGACTTTCTGCTTGAATATTGTAAACAGGGGGCAAAATAGGGGAATCAGGGAGAGGGGTGGTGTACAAGGGAGGGACAACCTGTTGGGGGAGCTTTTGTTTCAAGACCACATAGAAGAAAGCTCTCCTTCTGGAATAACAGTGGAGGAGGAGGAGGAAGTGGCTGGCTGCTTTCTCTGCCTCTCTGAGCTAGCATGTTTTCACCCTTGCATCTGGCTCCTGAGTCTTTATTGATAAAATAGAATTTTAGAAACTTAGGTTAAAAACAAGTCAGGGTTTCTCTATGTAGACCAAGCTGTCCTCAGATTTATAGAGATCCACCTGGTTCTGCCTACTGAGGGCTAGGATTAAAGGTGTAGGCCACTATAGCCAGCTATAATAGGATCTTAAAAGTCCATTTGGAAAACTCATACAGCCCATTGAACAAAGCGAAGGTTTTGTGATTTTCATTATAAGTAATAAGACATCTAGAGTCTGAGGACATGAAATCTAGAACCCAGAAAATAAAATCAGATATCTCATAATGATGTGTCTTCCTGACGAAGACACCTTGTGAGATGAGGAGCAGAGGATCTTAACATTCTTGAAGTGACTCAGGGTGGACCAGAGTCGCGCATGAACACACTCAGGATCTGTGTGTTCAACAAGCACTTGCTCAAGTTCTTCTGTGTAACAGACACCGTGCTGCAGATGCTGGAGAGCGAGACTGCCAAAATTAAGGCAAGATTACTGCGATGGGCTGAAGATTTGTGTCACTCCTGAGTGTCTACGAGGAAACCCCCAAGGTCATGTCACGATTGATGTTGGGGTAGTGCTTCAGGACAGTGGTTAGGTCTTGAGAATAGCAAACTCATGAGTGGAACTCGAGCCTTTAGAAGAAAATTTCAGAGAGCTAGTGAGTTCCTTCCATCCAGGGTCACAAGAGAGTGGCAGTCTACACATCAGAAGGGGACCACACTGGAACCCTCATCTCAGACATCCAGGCTCCAGAGCTGGAGCAATGTGTATCTTCTAGTCATAAGCCATGCAGGCTCCTTTCTAGGAGCCCAAACAGACAAAGTCAACTTGTGTTCTCCGAGACTCAGGATGAGAGGACTGGGTCAGTTAAGTAAGTCCATAGCGTTCTACACGCCCACAGGATATTGTGACATACATAATTCCAGGGTGACATAAATAACAGCAATATGCTAGCAGCAAGCCAACTCACGATGACTTCTTTATTTCAACATGCCTTTGTAGGCGGATTGGGGGGGGGCGCCAGCTCACAAATAACAACACAAAGATTTATTATTAATTATGAAAGCTCGGCCTTAGCTTCGGCTTGTCACAGTAGCTCTTTTAAATTAAATTAACCCGTTTCTATTCATCTATGTCTTACCCTGTGACTTTTTACTTTTCTTTCATTCGGTACATCCAACTCCCTTCATGTCTCATTGTCATCTCCCTAGCGTCTCCTTGGCATGTAGATTCATCTCAAGTTTTCTCTTCTTCAAAGTCCTGCCTATTCTCCTCTGAAGCTATTGGCCATTTAGCGCGTTATTAAACCAATAAGAAGACACCGTAGGCAGAGACACGTCTTCACTGTATAAACAAATATTCCGCAACACTGTGGACTAAAAATATGAACTTGAATTGGAATGTCAAGTTCTAGTTGCTAAGTAGGGTAGGAGTCCTGTGGAGGTCGTTTATCATGCTTCTTCCCAATCATCCTTAAGTCCACAAAGTAAAGATGCCCCTTAATGTCCACAGTAAGTTTTCAGGAAAGAAGATGGAGTGGCAGAGGGAAGGGGGGAGGGAGACGGGGAATAGTGAAGGCAGCTTCCTCTGCTGAGTTGAGAGGACTCTTGAAAGTCTGTTGTAGAGTTTCCTATATGCAATGAAGTATCATAAACTCCCATCTCATGTTTACGAGCAAACAAGACCAGGGTAATTTGTCAGTAGCTCAGAGGGCTTTGAAGATTAAACAGATATATTCTTAATTTGGTCTTTGGAAGCTCCATCATCAGGCATGTAGTTCAGTGAGCAGATAACCAGAGTACAAGCAGCGTCATCCTGGACTTTAGAAACAAAGCCTCTCAGTTATGCCGTTGAATTGTTGAATCAGAAACCTTAGGAGGCTGTGGACATAGCTCTAGAATAGAATGGTTGCCTAGTCCACAAAATCCTCAAAAATCACACATCCCCACTGCAACAAGAAAACAGAAGGAACTCTGGGAAGAGGCCTGGGCCTCCTTGACTTAAGAAATCATTGAGGGTAAAGTCCCCTCAAGTCTGCGGACCTCTTACATGGACCTGTTACTTGCTGATTACTCTACACTGTAAATAAACTCAACAAAGAAACAAAAGAACTTTCAACACAGTAAGTCAGGTCTATTACTTCACACTGGGGAGAAAAACATGCTTCCTGTGGCAATTGTGGGTCCTTAGGCAACTTAAAACACGAAAGCCTTCCAAGTGGCCACCTCCCAACTCCCCAGGGAGACCTGAAACCTGAGCCCTGGTCACCCTCTTCCTCTCCTCACTCACCATGAGAGCACAACCTTCCCCTCTGGGCTTCAAAACACGGGGAGGAATGCTGCTTTAAACATCCATCCAGCTGGATTTGGTGAGCTCCCATTAGATTAGGCACACTGTCTCAGTGGGTAGACCAATCCCTCGTGGTCCTTGTTCATCTTCTCCCTCCTTCTGCTCTTAACTGGACCTTGGGAGCTCAGTCCAGTGCTCTGATGTGGGTCTCTGTCTCTATCTCCATCTGTCGCAGGGCGAAGGTTCTAAGGTGATATCCAAGATAGTCATCAGTCTGAGTCGCAGGGCGAAGGTTCTAAGGTGATATCCAAGATAGTCATCAGTCTGACTATGGGACAAAGCCAATTCAGGCACCCTCTCGTCCACTGCCCAGGGTCCTAGCTGGGGTCATCCCCGTGGATACCTGGGATCCAGCTGGACTGGGACTAAGTGAGCATGGGATCAAACCGGACCCTCTGAATGTGGCTGACAGTTGGGACAGACTGAGAAGCCAATGATAATGGCACTGGAATTTGTTTCTACTGCATGTACTGGCTTTTTGGGATCCTAGTCTATTTGGATGCACACCTTCCTAAGCCTGGATGGAAAGGGGAGGGCCTTGAACTTCCCACAGACAGGGTACCCTGCCCTCTCTTAGGACTGGAGGGGGAGGAAGAGGAGGAGGAGGGGAGGAAGTGGAAATTTTGAATGGTATTATTTATAAAGTAATAAAAAAAGAAAAAAAAATTTAAAAAATCCATCCAGATTTCAAAGCAATGGTAGTAGGAAAAGTCCATATCAGGAAGTTCTCCAGCAGGGAGAGTCAGAGAGAGAACCTGGGTTCTAGTCCTAGCGGCCCTATAATGGCTTGCAGCCATCCTTAACTCCAATTCAAGGGGATCTGCTGCCCTCTTCTGACCTCTACAGGCACCATGCCTACACATAGTTGCACGTACGTTCATTCAGGCAAAAACACTCGTAAAAGAAATCTTAAAAAAACTGTTTTAAATTCTACTCGATGTTCACGTCTATTAAAAGGGGGGAAGGGGCTCCTTTTTACTTCTTTGCTTGTCCCAACAGTGGCTCTGTCTTCTTGACACCGCCAATCAATTATTATTCCTATTCTTACTGGTGTTCACCTCCAAGCAACTTATCCATGTTCCACATCCCTGGCCACAGGCAATAAAAACACAGGCGGCCCTGTCATGATTTGAATGTTAAATATCTCCCCTAGGCTCATGTTTTGAATGCTTGATCTGCAGCTGCAGCATCTGGGGGAGAAGTGGCTTCTACGTGGAGGAAGTAGGTCACACAGGTCCCTAAACCTCCTCTGACTCGTTTCCTCATGGCCAGAATGAGGCATAAGGTGCTCATCTGTCACATGGCCCTGCGCACAGAGACAGGCAACTAGGAACTAAAGTATGAAATAATATGCCAAGGGAACCACTTCTGCTTTCAATTCTTTCAGGTGATTGCTCACAGCGAGGCAAAAGTCACACTGTTTTGAGATAGTTCGACTTTTTTTTTTTTTTTTAACTTTATGATGATGCAAGAGCAATAGCGTTGAGTAGAGACTGCGCTGCTCTGTGGAGTCAGCCGGGTGAGTAATGTACAATCCGATCCTTTCTTTCGGTGCTGACTTACAGCAGCAAACCACAGTCCCATTCCAACTGGTGGTCACTAAAAGAAGCGACACTGTGCAGTGTGTAATGTGGCCAGTCTTCTGTCAGATACAATTATTCAACAAATAATATTTCATGAAGACTTTGTATCAGGTGACTTTGCCCAACTGTAAGCTACTGTATATATTCTATGTATGTTTAAAATAAATGAGGTAGGCTAAAAACTATGAGGTTCAGTAAGTTATACAAATGAAATGTATTTTCAACCTGTCATGGGTATGTGATGTTAGCCCATAGGTTAGAAAGTTAGTGGTGTTTAGCGGTGTGACATTTGGAAAGTGGTTCAAGATAGGTAAGGTCATAAGGATGAAACCCCCTTTACTGAATCCTGGTCATTTTTACATAAAGAGACAGAAACCAGGCGCTCAGTCTGGACAGGCACACACCCTGTCTCTAGGCCATGTGACACACGCTCTGTTTTAGACTCGGCCAGCAAAAGGCCATCATAAGAACTAAGTCAGTGTGAGCAGCATGCCCTTGGGCCTCCAAAATTGAGCTAAGCTACATGAACCTTTTCCCCCCTCACAAGTAGCCTTCCGCAGGCATCCTGTTGTAATCATGAGCAAGACGAATGAGCCATATAAATGCGTGCTTGCATATTCTGCATCCTTTTTGTTTCTGTGAGGGAAATGTTTTCATTCAGTGTGAAATCTGCTTCATCACTCCACATTTGTAGACACCCAATTCTTTTTTTTTTTTTGGTTTTTGTTTTTCTGTTGTTTAATTAATTTATCTTATGTATGTGAGTACTCTATCTGCACCTGTCTATGTACACCTTTATGCCAGAAGACAGCATCAGATCCTGCTAGAGATGGTTCCCAGAGGACCTGCTGGGAATTGAACTCAGGACCTCTGGAAGAACAGACAGTGCTCTTAACTGGTCGGCCCCCAGACACTCAATTCTTTGCAGGTGGAACCTATTGAAAGTCCTAAACCCTTATCCTGTTTGGAAAATTCTACAGAAAACCAATTTTTTCTTCTGCTGTAAACATATAAGACCACTGGGAAGTATGGGTTTATATACAAATTATGTATCAGGTATTCAAAGTATTGTATAACTTTTAGGGAGGGTTTCAGGTTTTGTTCTGTTTGGTGAGGCACTCAGGTTTGAACTCACGGATTCCCACGTACTTTTAGGTATATACTCTACCAGTCCTGTCCCACAGGATGGCTATTTTTATAGGCAACACGGAGAAGATCCCAGTACATCACCTTCTTACAGGAAGTCAGATCTGGGTGAAATCTTTACGTCTTTTACTTTCTCTCTTTTCTCTTCTTGGACCTCCCCCTCCTCCTCTTTTTTTTCTTTCTTTCTTTCTTTCTTTCTTTCTTTCTTTCTTTCTTTCTTTCTTTCTTTTTTTTTAACTTTTTCCTTTTTTGAGACAGGTTTCTCTGTGTAACAGCCCTAGCTGTCCTGGAACTAGCTCTTGTAGACCAGGCTGGCCTCAAACGCACAAACATCTGCCTGCCTCTTCCTCCCAGAAGCTGGGATTAAAAGGCTTGCGCCACCACTGCCCGCTTCTCCTCATCTTCCTCCTTTCCACCAAACACTTAGAAATAACCCTTCATAAATAAACGTCCCTTCATGTAACAGACTTTGCCTCTAGTCAAATTCTTACTGAACATGAGTCATGATATGGCAGATACCTTTGTGTTTCCTACGAGATCTATGGTGCAGCCAGGCATAAGGACACATGTACCTGGGACACAAAGGCAGAGGTAGGAAGATTGGGAGTTTAAACCTGGCCTGGACAATAAGCAAGACCCTTTCATGGGGAAAGGTGGTCTAATGTGGAGAGGGATATCATGTCCTGCCCATTAGGGAGGCACAGGACTGAAGGCAGAGGGCCAGGTGAGCAGACACTCTTGGGTGTAAGCAGACAAGGGGAGGGTGAGAAGGAGGCAGAGGAGAGGGGAGTTAAAGGCAGCAATGTGTAGAAGGCATTACTGCTGGGTTTTTGTTTTTGTTTTTTGGGGGTCCTGCCACCCAGGTCCCAAATAGATACATGGAGACTTATTCTTTCTTATGAATACCTGGCCTTTGCTTGGCTTATTTCAAGCCAGTTTTTCTTAATTTAATTTGTTCCATCTACCTTTTGCCTCTGGGATTTTACCTTTCTGTAGTCTATATACCTTTCTTTACTTTTTACCTTGTAACTGGCAATGTGGCTAGGTGGCTGGCCCCTCTCCTCCATTTGTGGCTCCTCCTCTTCTCCCGAGTCTAGATTTCTCCTCCTATTTATTTTCCCTGCCTGGCAGCCCCAACTATCCCTCTCCTGCCTACCCATTGGCCATTCAGATGTTTATTAGACCAATCAGGAGTTTTAGGCAGGCAAAGTAACACAGCTTCACAGAGTTGAACAAATGCAACATAAAAGAATGCAACACATCTTTGTGTCAGTAAACAAATGTTCCACAGCATAAACAAAGGTAACTTATTTTCAGCTTACTATTCCACAGCACATTACAGATCAGTGAGTATGCACACAGCGCATCTGTCTTCACACGCTTTGCCCAATTCTTTCTCTTTTCTTTTCAAAACTGCTTTTTAAAATATGAGGCATATTGAACCTAATATATAAAGTATGTATTATACCATATGTAGTATATATTATGCTATAATATATGTTATAATAGCATATCTCATAAATGGCCCATCTTGTTGGTCAGGGACTCGGACTCTGAAGGGACTCGCACCATACAGTCTTTACCCACCTTATAGCATGTCAGTTCTTCTTTTCCTGAATCTGGGCTCCCCATCATCACTGTAGCCCCCACCACTACTACACGGTAATAAGTCCCCTCCAGTTCTCTTTCTGTGCTTTTGCTTCCTGCATTTAGATTACTGTTCCCTTCGGAATGTATTTTTCTATATGATGTGAAGCATAAATCAAACTTTTAATCTTTTCTTTCTCCCAGCTTTTTTTGTTTTGTTAAAAGCTATTATTGGTTTCAGTAGTTTTGAACACCACCTTCATCACAGAACAGTAAAGTTTAGGTGTTTGGATTTTTCTTCTGGATTTGCTATTTTGTTTGAATGATGTACCTGTATAGTCACGTGTTAACATAGTATTGCTTTACATATATAGGCTCTAAAGTACATTTTTCATCTGCAGGCTAACAGACTCTCTCTCTCTCTCTCTCTATATATATATATATATGTACATTTTATATATATATATCATATATATATATATATAATGCATGTGTCTCTAGGATTTATTCTTGCAGTTTATTTTCCACATGAAATTATTTGTCTAGCTTCATATACAAGCTAGGACTGGGGTATATGAGAAAATAAATTTACAAGTTTATTTTGTAAATGGGCCATTTATGTGGTTTTGATGGTGAGCCATTCTACTCAAGTCTCATAGATACCTTCATTTGCTAACCTCTTTCTGCATAGTTCAAGGTTCTCAGTGTTTGTCTCTAGCTGGTTACTTTGTGAGTATATTCTTTTTTTGTGGAGGCTTAGAACAACCTATGAAAGTTGGTTTTTCGTCAACCATGTGGGTCTAAGGGTTAAATTCAGACCCCCGGGATCTTCAGTAAGTATTTTTACCCATGCAACCAATTTCCCAGTCCTTCCCCTCTTTTTGAGGCTCAGTGTGTAGCCCCCAATCCTCCTGTCTCAGCCTCTCCAGTGTTGGGACCATTTGGAGTCCTGGCCTCCAGCTGTTCTTCCCTGCTAGAGATCTTTACTTTCCTTCTGATTTGAGTTACTGAAAGCTGTGTCAAAGTTGTTTACCAGCTCTGCTTCAGGAGCACGTGTTGCCTTGCCTTGAGGATCAGAGGATGAGGTTTTCACCTGTTGGCCCACTTGACTGTTGGGTATATAAGCCTCCATGGTGCTATTCAATAAAGGGTTTCTTACCAGTGACTAGAGGTCCATGTCTCTGTCTCTCTGTCTGTGTGTCTGTGTGTGTTTCAACCTCCAGCCCCTTGCCCGAAGCTCACGAACTGTATGGTAGCGCATAGAGCACAGACAGGCGGTGTGCGCTGCACTCCAGTGCTAGGATGTGTAGGCCACCAAACCTGGCGTCATATCCTGTTTATTATATTTAATCACTTGATTAACTTCATCACTGCTTCTCTCTGGTTTCACCTGTCCCTCTGCATCACAAATGTCTACCTTTTTTAAAAGACCCACCTGGCCTTGAACTCACAGAGATTTGCCTGCCTGTGCCTCCCAAGTGCTGGGATTAAAGGCATGCACCACCACTGCCTGGCATATGTCTACTTTTTGATGTGTGGAAATTGTCAAGTTGACTATAACTTTTGTTTGAAAATGCAGTTAATCGCTGGGTGATGGTGGCACATGCCTTTAATCCCAGGACTCAGGAAGCAGAGACAGAAGGATCTGTGTGAGTTTGAGGCCAGCCTGGTCTACAGCATGAATTCCAGGACAGCTCCAAACCTACAGAAAAAACCTGTCTTGGAAGACAAACAAACAAACAAAAAAAAAAAAAAAAGGAGAAAGAAAAGAAAATGCAGAACCTGGAAACAACCTAGATGCCCTTCAATTGAAGAATGGA
>NW_026067987.1:3017168-3033361 GCF_014885135.2 Alexandromys fortis | reverse complement strand
TGATTGGGGGAGGGGGAGGGAAAGGGGAGGCGGAGGTGGGGAAGAGACAGAAATATTTAATAAATAAATTTAAAAAAAAAAAAAAGAAAGAAAAGAAAATGCAGTTAGCCTGAACAAAGAGAAAAATGAATGTGTGGCGCTCATTCTACCTAAACTTCGGTCTTACTATGAACCAAAATTAACTTTAAACGGGTTAATAGTTTTAAGGATGGACAACAGGCCTGCAAGCCACCCGATAGCCTAGGGAGAGTCCCCTGCGTGTGGGACCCAGTGACTTCTGAT
The DNA here is from genome assembly GCF_014885135.2 of Alexandromys fortis. NCBI lineage: Eukaryota > Metazoa > Chordata > Mammalia > Rodentia > Cricetidae > Alexandromys > Alexandromys fortis. The sequence goes on along the minus strand of NW_026067987.1, from coordinate 3,033,079 downwards.
GAAGCTGGCAGACGACTAAGTAGGTAAATGAAATAAAAATGTTTTTTTGAACAAACGAGGCTGACGACTTGGATCACTCTGTGTTCTGGTTAATGTTTATGACTCCAGTTAGTGTCATCTGAAAGGAGGGAAAATTGAGGAAATGTCTCCATAAGGTCAGACTGTAGGCAAACCCATAGAACATTTTTATCACCAGCTTCATCTGAAGTTATTCAGGGTGGTAACCTATATGTTGACTGTAGCACCTGTATTTCGTTGTAAATGGATCCATCTGTTTTAAGTTGTTACTTGGATCTGGCTGATGTGGTTTGTATTTTATGGTATATGCATGTTCTTACTAAAATCCCAAACCTTCTGAATTCAAACGTACGAATGAGACAATCAGTCTAAAGCAGTTAGCCTTGCCCTCAGCATGCGGGAACTACTGTGTTAGCTCTTGGCTGCTGTGTACTAGCACCACTACTAACGCTGCCGTCACAACGATCGTTATACGTGAGCGGAGAGTGCAGGAAAGTGATTGAACATGTAGCAGAAATTAATCAGCTGGGCATGGTGGCTCATGCTTATAACTTCAGCACTTGGGAGGTTGAGGCCAAAGAGCTGTCCCAGATGTAAGGCCAGCCTGAGCCACTGTTAATGCATGGACATCCTGGAATACATCTCGAGACCCTGACACAAAACACAAACACACCAAAGAAGAGTTAAAATAAATATAAGAAAAGAGGTATGGAGGACTTGTTCAGGGTCCCTAGGTGGCTCCCTTTTTCAGGGAGGCGGCACTGATGTCTCACAGAGACACCTGCGAGGAGATGCTGAGGGTCTGACTGGAAACGTGCCTTCCTTTTCAGGTGGACAGGACTGAAGGCTTTTCTTACCCTGTGCGCGCGGGAAGGTGGCCGCCTATAATACAGGAATGGAGTCAAACCCAAACCTGGATCAGTTGACACCGTGACACCTTCCATCCTTCCAAAACCTGCTGCCATTTAAGGCGTAAAAGCAACCAGAAGAGTTGAAGATAACTATACAGTTTTCACTCGTGTCTGTCTGCTCATCCGTTTAAAGTGAATCCCTTTGTCATTCGTGGGAGGCTAGAGAGCCCCGCCACGTATTTTTGTTCTCAAGCAGATCGAGCGGACCCCATCATAGCACTGCAGTCCAGTTAGATCCGAAGCAGGGAAGCAGAAGCCCTTACACTGAATAGCGTCAGTGACGATCATTTCTGCTTGAAAGGGCTGCAAGCCAAAGCAGGCAGCGAGAGTAAAACGACCGGACGTGTTACTGTGTCTCCACAGTTCAAGTAACGAGCCTCAGCTGGCTGAAAACTGGCTCAACTGGCTTCCTAACGGCTCACTGCCTCCATCTTCTGGAGATGTGCAGACATTGCAGTGCTGCTTGATCAGTTTTAATTCTTCATAAAGCCTCATGGACTTTCTCATAACTGGAAATTAATATTATACAAGCAATAAAATTATTATGTCAAAATATTATATATTAATGTTAAAGTACTACATTATTTTTTTGTGTCCGTATTTTAGAAAACAGGCTATCCAGAATCCTATTCTGCTCCCCGGGTTCTTGCAGTTTAACAAAAGTATTGCTATAAGACAAATTAAACGAAAACCAGCAATATTTCCACCTAGCAGAAACTAATTATTATAAAATGCAAAGTGGGGGGGTTCTACTTGTGGGTTTACTTGGTTTGAGATAAGGTCTTACTGTGCAGCCCAGAATGGACTCAAACTCCAGCTCCTCTTCTCAACCCCCCGATTGCTGGATTACAGGTACGAGTTACCATTCCCAGCAGAAAAATCAAACCTCTTTCTTGGTGGTTGGCTTTGGTTTCGAGTGTGTGAGTGCGTGTGTGAGCACATGCGTGTTTCTGTGCATGTGCATACATCTGTATGTAGAGGCCCCAAGCTGATGTCAAAGTCTTCCTCTATCAATCTTTACTTTATTGTTGACACCGAGATTCAGACTGAACCTGGAGTTTGCCAATCCTAACTGGGCATTTTGCTCCAGGCAAGTGCTTTCTCCACTGAGCCGTCTGCCTGGTCCTGGGGTTTGTGCACTTCAAACACTGTCTCGTGTCATTCAGATTGGCTTTGAATTCACTGTGTGACCAAGGATAGGCTCCAGCTCTCGATCTTCCAACCTCCACCATGCTCAGTTGAAAACTTAAATAGCAAAAAGAAACCATTTATAACAGTATTTAAAAATAACAAAGATTTAACAATCTAAAGAAAATGTATGAGACTTCTAGCCAGGAAACTACAATACTATGAGAAAAGTTAAAGAAAGTGTCAGTAAAAGAAGCGCTATGCTACTTTGGTTTGGTTTGGTCTTTTGAGACAGGGTTTCTCTGTGCAACAGTCTTGGCTGTTCTGGGACTCGCTCTGTAGATCAGGCTGGCCTTGAGTTCACAGATATTAGCCTGCCTCTGCTTCCTGAGCGCTGGGATTAAAGGCATTTTGTCACCATGGCCTGCAATATGCTACTTTTGTGAACCAAAAGATACAATATTATAAACAAATTTGTGTCAAGATTCACTGTCAAAAAATAATTAATTTTTATTAAAGCAGAGAAAAAAGGACTTTTGTCATCTATGAGCATTGACCCGGGGAAGGCAGACTCAGTCAGACTCAGGTCATCTAGCAAGGCCACTGAACTGTAAGTTACTATGGAGATGCAAAGGCCTGGGAGCCCCTTGATGAGCAAGGTGACTATGGTTTGTCAGGGCGAGGTCTCAGTATGTAACTCAGGCTGGCTTTGAACGTCCGGTCTTGCTGCCTCAGCATCCCACGTGGTGAGGTTATTGGTACATGCTGTGATGCCCAGCTTCACAGTAGGTTCCAGTGAACAAATGGATTAGTGTCCTTATAAGAAAAGGAAGCAGTCAGGGCTCAGTCCCCCACCTCCACCCTGTAAATGTGATGAAAAGGTGGGCTTGGCAAGCCTGGACAAAAGCCTTTATCAGTTCCAAACCTGCAGACCCCTGACCTCAGACTTCTAGAACTATGATGCTTTGATGTTTTTTTTTTTAACTACTTAATATATGGTATTTCATCATGGCACCGTGAGCTGGCTAAGACACAGACTCACCTGAGAAAGGTAGACAATAAAGATCTTCAAGGAAGCTGCATGCAAAAATCGTGAAGAGATCAAACAGTGAGTAAGAGGGCAGGTTTCTTTCGGGAAGGAAGACTGTGTTGTGGGGAGGGCGTTTGAAGGTTCTTTGTAACTCTGGTGATATTCTGACGTGGGAGATTTTTACATTAGTGTTAAATTGAAAACAAGTCTACATTATTTAAGTTGATTTAGAATGCCCATTTAAAACCAGGTTTGTTATCGCACGCCTTTAATCCCAGCACTCGGGAGGCAGAGGCAGGCAGATGTCTGATGTCTGTAAATTCAAGGTCAGCTTGGTCTACAAAGTGATTTCCTTGACAGCCAGGGCTGTTACACAGAGAAACCGTGTCTCAGAAAGAGAGAGAGAGAGAGAGAGAGAGAGAGAGAGAGAGAGAGAGAGAGAGAGAGAGAGAGAGAGTTTATTTTGCTACAGTTAAACTTCGTTGTATGTAAAAATACATTCTCTTTTTGAAGATAAAGACTTTCATGTCTTGTGAAATAAATGGGCTGGGTGTGGTGATGTCAGCTTTCACTCTTAGTACTTGGGAGGCAGAGGTGATGGGTTGCTGGTCTGCATAGTCAGGGTTTCTCTGTGTAACAGTCCTGGTTGTCCTGGAACTAACTTTGTAGATCAGGCTGGCCTCAGACTCACAGAGATCTGCCTGCCTCTGCCTCCCAAGTGCTAGGATTAAAGGAGTGCGCCACCACTGCCCAACTTGCATAGTGATTTAAGGGCTTCATACTGAGACCTTGTTTCATACATACATAAATTATTAAAACTGAACTTTGTATTTGACTATGGTTACTATGCTTCTGTTACAATATGAAAGATTAAAAAAATACCGGACATGGACATGGGGTGGGCTAGGGTTTACCTAGCATAAGCTAGACCCTGGATTTGATTCCGTGCCTGTCAAACACACGAGTCTGTGACATCTCTCCAGGATGACACAGTGGCTGCAGCCCTTCCTCTCCCTCCAGTAACCATGCAAACAAAGATAACAGCCAGTTTCCCATCAAGCACTCGTGCGAATGTCCCCTACCTCTTGTCTCATTTGGCCCTCATCCACCCTAGGAGGCCCCTCTTACACGGGACAACTGAAAAACAGGGCAGTTCCTGGTGTAGTCAGTGCGGCTGAAGCCATGGGGACTCTGATGACCATGGCGGTGTCATCAACTCTCCCGCCTCCTACCAGACCACTGTTCCTGCCAGCAGGGTCCAGGTTCCCAGCTCTTTCACATCCACACCATTCAGGAAAAAAGGGTTCCCAAGTGCTCATCTTTGCCTGGGCACTTCCAGCCCCACCCACAAGTAAGAACTGAAAACAGGAGGTTTGTGTCTGAAAAACACCATTCCCTGGCCATCGTCCAGACTCTCTGCCATTGGTAGACTTTGGGTTTAAATCTTTAGTGAGCAGATGCCTTTCTTGTTTGCTTATTTTTCCCCAGGTAAAAGTTACTGTATCTTAGTCACTTGATAACTCATTTTCTTCCTGGGTTTTTGAAAATTGCTTTTGCAAAATGAGCTGGGTTGGTATGAGCTAGGGTATGGATGTAATCCTATAGTCCACTGAGACTGGAAAGGTCAGCTGTGGCTACAGACCTTGTCTTTAAATAAACAAAACACCAAAACAAAAAATCCAAACAAGCAGGGTGGTGATGGTGCAGCCTGTGGGCTGAAGATTGGATGCTCCAATGACACAGAAGAACTTTGGGTGACTGTTCAGGCAGTGAGATGTCTCTGTCAATTCTAGAGTTTTGGGAGTTGCTTACAATGCACTTCCTGTTTACTTAGGTAATATTATATCCTTCTTCAGTCTTTGATGGAGTTGAAGAATTTATAGTTATAATTATAGTTTTCCTTAGTTATAATAAAAGATAATGTAGATATAAATATTGTAAGTGTAACTCTTGCTTGATACCTGTTTAGTTGTATGTAATTTTACTATGTTAAAGTTAAAACCTTCCTTTTTATTTAAACAGAAAGGGAAAAATGGCATGGGAAGTCGTTCTGTATATGTGTTACTTTTATTGGTTAATGAATAAGAACCTGCCTTGGCCTGTAATAGGGCAGAGTAGAGCTAGGCAGGGAAAACTAAACTGAATGCTGGGAGAAAGAAGACATAGTCACAAGAAGTTATATAGCCACTGCCATAGACAAACACACTGGAATTTTGCCGGCAAGCCACAGCCACATGGCAATACACAGATGAATAGAAATGGGTTAACCAAAGATATAAGAGCTAGCTAGCAATATACATAAATAACTGGCCAAGCAGTGATTTAAATAATATAGTTTCTGTGTGATTATTTCAGGAGTCTGGGTGGCTGGGAAACAAACAAGCAGCCTCTCCCAGATTCCTAGCACTTTCAAGACAGAGGCAGGTGGATCTCTATGAGTTCAAGGCCAGTCTGGTCTACAGAGCAAGTTCCAGGACAGCCAGGGCTACACAGAGGAACCCTGTATTGAAAAATTAAAAAAAAAAACAGTGAGAAAAATTGGTTTTGTGTTCAGCTCTGCAGATGCTTATAGCTAGACATCACATACTGGGGATTCTCTCTGGATTATATTGAATATTTATATTAATAGAAAATATTCCTCTTGGTTAACTCACAGGAAGTCTTGATGAGGTACTTATTTGTGAGAAGGTGTGAAAATGGAATAATAGATAGTGGGTAAGTAATTAAACATCACAAACTAAAACCAATAAAAATTAACTACAGAGGATAAAAAAGTTCAGTAAGATCTGAGGTGTAAGAGAAGGAGAAAGAAGAGAAAGAAAAAGAATGAGGAGCTGGGCGGCAGTGGTGCAGGCCTTTAATCGCAGCACTCAGGAGGCAGAGGCAGGCGGATCTCTGTGAGTTCGAGGCCAACTTGGTCTACAAGAGCTAGTTCTGGGACCGGCACCAAAGCTGCAGAGAAACCCTGTCTCGAAAAACAAAAACAAAACAAAACAAAAAACAACAACAAAAAGAAAAAAAAAAACAAAAAGAAAAGAAAGGAAAAAGGATGAGGGCTCCAATAAAGAAAGATCACAAATTTTCTTCCTTTGAAATTAACCCTCAGAAAGCAAAATAGGGGCTGGAGAGATGGCTCAGGAGCTAAGAGTTCTTGTGTGTTCTTCCAGAGGACTGCAGTTTGGTTCCTCGCCCCCACCCACTTCCAACCACCTGTAACTCCAGCTCCAGGGGATGGGATGCCCCCTTCTGGCCTTCACAGGCATCTGCACTCACGTGCACATGCTAAAAGCAATGAAAAACAAATATTTAAAAAGTAAGGCAAGGTGCAGGAGAGATGGCTTAGAGGGTAGGAGCGTTGGTTACTGTTCCGGAAGGTCTGGTTTGGTTCCCAGGACTCACAGGGCTGCTCACAAGCACCTGTAGCTCCAGCTCCAGGGAATCTGATACCTTCTGGTCTCCAGGGGGCACCAGGCACACACACAATGCCCTTACATTCATGCAGGCAAAACCCGAGCACACATACAATAGTAGTAGTAGCAGTAGTAAAATATTAACAAGAAAGGAAATAAAATGTACTCAAAGCAACCACACGCTCACCTTATAGGGCTGCTAAGGGGTATGATCACCCACACTGGATATGGCTTTTGGTCCTTGGGGATTTGATAGTGACTATCACAAAGCTCTTGTCCTTTGGATTCACTGAATAGGACAGATTAGTGTTTGAAAAACTTAACACTTTGGGGGTGACAAATTCCTAAAATCCTAGTACTCAGGAGATTAAGGCAAAAGGATCACGGGTTTGAGTCTAGCCTGGCTGCCATAGCAAGTTGCAAGGACACCCAGCGCTACTGTAAGACCTTGTCTCATAAAACAATACAAAGCTTTGAGAAAAGGAGATAAAGGAAAGAGCGCGTAGGACGCACACATTGAAACAGCAGGGATCGTCATGTAAGGGCAAAGGGTCAATTGCTGTTCACTTCAAGTCAAAGCTTGAATGGCACAATCCATCATCTGCTTCCTGTGGTGTGTTTCCCAAGAGGACAAATCCTACATAGAAAAATCCAAGATAAGGAGGACACACACAGCACTCCCAAAGATAATAAACTGAGTTCAGAAAATCCCTGCTGTTAAAACGAAGGTGAGGAAGTGTTTCTCTCCTGACTGTGTTCCCTTTATCCCATTTGCTGTGGCCTTGAGTAGAAATAGGCCTCAGAGGGAGTGGTAGGAGGGGGTATCTGGAAGAGGGGAGGCAGGGCCGTGAACAGTGAGTGCCAGGAGTTTTTCCAGATTGCTCTGTCACCCCGAGCGGCCTTCCAGCCAGCGGAGCTGCCATGCTAAAATATCATGAAGTGAGCAGAAGGTTCTGGAGTAAGGAGAGTTCTTTTTCCTCAAGGGAAGGGGTGCTGCTTGCTTCTGCTCCTGTTTTACGAGACACGTATAATAGATGAAAATCTTCTAAGTGTATTATTTAAGCACACCTGGCTCTAGGGGTCAGAAGAAACACTTCCAATCTTGAATCAATGTGTGTTGTAAATCTTTGATCCCTAAGTAGAACGTAGAGTCCTGACCAAGAAACACAGTGGAGTAGTACCTATTACACGCCCAGCTTCCAAGTTGGCTCGGGCTGGGATCATTGCTTCCTTTATAAATGGTAAAGGGCTCTCATGAGAAATGTAAACGAAGGGCTTATGAGATGGGTTACGGGGCAACACCCAACATGTATGCTATGGTTACTTTTATGAATGGACGGAGTCCTGAAATTTGAGTTCTCTTCTCTTTCAATTTTAGTGTAATTTGTCCTCTTGGCAAAGCTAAGAGCAGGTAGGCGCATGACTGAAAGATTCATAGATACTGAAATTCTTTGTGCTGAGGGCATGGTGGCACATGTCTGTGCCATATGGCAGCACATGTCTGTAACATGGTGGCACATGTCTGTAATTCCAGAGCATGGGGGCTAAGGCAGGAAAACTTTTGAGTTTGATAACAACCTTGGCAACATAGCAAGAACCTCTCTCTGAAACCAAACCAAAGTAAATAAAACAAAATTGAAAAGAATGTCATCTTTATAAATATGCTTACAGAGATAAGGGGGAAAAAAGAAGAAAAATAAAGATAGAAATGAGCTTGACCATAGCTTTATTATTATATCATGATAATTAAGTTTATCATTATTAACATAGTTTCTTTCTGGTGCTATTTACCATCAATTTTTTCCATGGAAACGTTTATAAACATATATGTGTGTGTGTCTTTAGTAATGCTTTTTTAAAAATACTTATCTATTTTTTATTTGCATTAGTGTTTTGCCTGTGTGTATGCCTGTGTAAGGGTGTTGTGTCACTTGGAGCTGTAGTTACTGACAGTTGTGGGCCACCATGATGTGGGTGCTGGGAATTGAACCCAGGTCCTGTGGAAGAGCAATCAGTACTCTTAACTGCTGAGCCATCTCTTCAGTAAAGCTTTGATTGGACACATTGGAGCTTAAAATTATATTTCTTTATTTAGCGTGTATGTATTGTACCTGTGCCAGCAACAGGCAAACATGGAGGTCAGAGTGTAACTTAAGGGATTTGGTTCTTTCCCTCTACTGGGGGCTCCCAGGGTGTCCTCAGATCTGGCAGCTGTCACCACTCAGTGGCTGTCAAGTTGGCCCCATTATGAACTAAGGAATTTGCTTGTTTGGTTTTTTTTTGTTGTTGTTGCTCTGTTTATTTGTTTTTAATACATATCACAAGACAATAAAACGAGGAAGAAAATGGTGCCAGATCAGGCGTGTTGGTAGACACCACTCGGGGGCACATTAAACCACTGTGCCTTATATATAGGGGATTTCTGCTTTTAGGCATCATTATTGCTTATAGAAGGCAGAAATACATCCTACCGTAAGCTGGGTGGTGGTGGCGCACACCTTTAATCCCAGCACACGGGAAGCAGTAACACGTGGATCTCTGTGAGTCTGAGGCCAGCCTGGTCTACAGAACCAGTTCCAGAACAGCCTCCAAAGCCACAGAGAAACATATCTCCATGTAAAATATAAGCAAAAAAAAACTTAAATTAGTCAGATGTACTGGCTTTTTTCTTTAACCTCAGCACCTTGTTGCAGGAGGATTGTTATGAGTTAGAGGCCAGCTTGGGCTACATAATGTGAAATGTCTAATTGGTCCCGATGGGTATAGGTGACGTCTGCCAGGTCTGTAGATGGTTCCCAGTCCTCAGAGAATTGTTCTGGGTGAGGTGGTTGCTGCTGCTGCGAGCCAGAAACGCCCCATCTCCACGGAGGTTTCTTTCTCTTCACCTAGAGAAGCTTGCAAATGGAGAACCATGTTATGAGATCTGTGTCTCGTTACAAGATCCACACCATTCGGTGTCTAAGGAGCACAGGAAAGGGAGAGAGAAAGAAAGAGAAGGAAAGTGAGCAAACCATCCAGGGCCCTAGGCTTTTGCACAATAACTCTCTCTACTGGGCTTCTCTCAAAGCCTGCACAGTCATATCCCCTGGGTGGTTTGAATTCCAGAGAAATCGAGGAGCTCTGTCTCCATGGGAACAACAGGGCGAACAAAATGGACAGACAAGTTAATACTTATAGCCCATGGCCGTTGATTTTGGATGCCTGCTTTATTTGTTATGTTATTTCAGGGCTAAGGTGGGAGCAGACGTGCAACGCCCCTAGATGCTTAGTTCTCGATTTATTTTTTAGACATTCTCTTTTCAGCACAAATAGTGACCTTAGATATGGAGGTTTTGTGTCACGGTCCTTTGACTGTGTCTGCAAGAGGGCAGACTCCAGAGGCACACCAGCTTACTAAATCCCTCCATTTCTTCATCTTTGAAATTTGAATAATAACCTTTATTAGGAAAAATGCCAGAGAGGCCACCCAGACCTGCCCAGAGTATGCTCTTAGCAGAGATGGTCACTGTCATGCATATTGCCGCAGATTCTGCTTAAATGTAATTATTCTTGTTTGACTGACAGAAAAAAATAACCCGGAGATATGAGACAGAAGGAAGGCTGGGTGTGGTGGCACACACTTTTAATCCCAGCACCCAGGAGGCAGAGGCAGCACAGCCAAAGCTGCCCAGAGAAACTGTCTCAGAGACGCCCCTCCCAAACCCCCACTGGAAAGAAAAGACAAGGACAAAAGCAAAGCAATCATTTTTTTTTGGTCATAGTTCAATGTTATCAACGTACTGTAAGTCTAGAATTAGATGACTTCCGGATTATTCGGCCTTAGACATAACGAAGGATCCCGTTTTCATGACCCCATTGTACTGATTTATGTTTTAAAACAGCTTGTCAAAGTTGCCCGTGCCGTTTCTATTTTATTGTGATTTCCAGTCTGTCAGATTTCCTCAGCTTTGAGAGCCACGGCTCAGATTATACACACACCCACAGAAAAGCCCCTTGCCAGCACAGCCTGTTTGCTTTGTCATGGCAACCCTTGTCACTTCCATCTGGAGGGTGAGTAATTCGTTATCAAGAGGGGACCAGGGAGCACTGGGGAAACGGCGGCGTGAGCTGCAGGGTGGTGAACAGCCTTGTCAGATGAAAACAGGGAGGCTGCAGGGTGGTGGTGAATAGCCTTGCCAGAGACGGAAACAGGGAGGGGCGCTCAGACCATTGAGAACTGAAGCGTTATCTCTGTGATTTGAATGCTTGAAGCTACTTTAGTTTGCGGCAGTTCCTGCTGCTGTTCTGTGAGGCTACAAATGGTTCTCACGGTCTGGTGGTTCTTTTAAGTCTTGGGGACAAAGTGTATCCAGGTCTGGTCAGAGATCTGCTGACTAGAGATGGGGACAAGCCAGAGCCATCCGGGACGATAGGCTGCCTGTGGGAACCAGGCAGAGGCTCCGGCTGCTTGAAGATCTAATCTGTATCCAGAGGCCCTTGGAAGAGTAACCAGGTCCCATTAATGCCTACCCTGAGGGACAGGAATAACCAGGGCTCACTCCAGGTGACCATGGTCACTACCAGAAAGACAAAGAAGTCAATACTTCCTAGTTTCCTCCTAAGAGAGAAGCTACAGTTTCAGCTCCAGGAGGACTACTGTGGACCAAATACAGCTGACACATGGGTCAGAGTGCCAGATAAGGAGTCTTGATGTCAGGTCAACATATCAGCCCTGGAGAAGCTCTCTCTCTCTCTCTCTCTCTCTCTCTCTCTCTCTCTCTCTCACACACACACACACACACACACACACACACACACAAAGAAAGGGGCTGGATTTTAACAATCACTTGGGACAATTGCAAAGACATATAACTTCAGGCCAACCCTCAACACCATGCTGAATGAATCAGTTTCCAGAAAAACAGCTAAGAAATGTGTCCTGCAGAATCCAAGCACCAGAAGGGTGCCATCCATCCATCCATTCATCCATGCATCCATGCATCCATCCATGCATCCACCCATGCATGCGTGCATCCATCCATAGCAATTTGTTCTTTTTACAGACAATTGTAGGAGAGTAGCAAGCAGCCTGAACCAGCCAGAGGGGATGAGAATCAGAGCCTGCTTCTGCCCCTTCACAGCTGCACATCTTTACGGAAGGTGTTCAATGCCCGAGGCTCCTGGCTTATTGGGAGGATGATTAACACTTTTAAAGGGAGCTAGTCACTGTCTCTACACACAGACTTCCACAGAAAGTAAGCATTGCTCCTGTTTGACTAGTTGAGGCCATTTCTGCAAAGAACTATGGGTCCTTTTAGAGGGGCAGGCTTTAGTAATCACTGTCCAGGTTCTAGGCTTGTTGTCAGAGGGCTGTCAATAGTTCTGTGTCATTTTGCTCCCGGCAGACAGAGCTAAGAGATAAATGTACACACACACACACAAGTATACACACAGAGCCCAGTATCTGAAACACTTCATATCCAACCTCCAGACTGATTCAATTCCCAGGGCTTTATTTCAGCCGCCATCCTCATTGTGTGTATCTAAGAAGTATCATGCTGAAGAAATCCAGCTTTAGTTTTTGCATGACTATTTGCTTATTTGTCCATTCTGTTTCTGAAGACGAAGAAGATTCAGACTTTTTCACTTTTTATTTTTTTGAGTTTATCATTAAACTATCTTGCCATTACAACAGTGTATACAGGGTTTTTTTTTTTTTTTTTTGGTTTGGTTGGATTTTTTAGACAGGGATTCACTGTATAAAGTCCTGGCTGTTCTGGAACTCCCTTTGTAGACCAGACTGGCCCTGAACTTACAGAGATCCACCTGCCTCTGGCTCCCAAATGCTGGAATTAAAGGCATGTGCCATCACTGCTTAGTCTTTATTTTTTTAAATTTATTTTATGTGTGTGAATGTTTTCCCTGTTTATGTGTGTGTGCATACACACATACATATGTCACCTGCTTCACTGCTCTCCATGGAGGTCTGAAGAGGGCATCAGATGCCCTGGATCTGGAATTGCAGACAGTTGTAAGCTTCCATGTGGGTGTTGGGACTTGAACCTAGGACCTCTGGAAGAGTGGCAGTGTTTCCTGCTAAACCATTTTTCTAGCCCTGCCCCATCCCCCTTTTTAGGATGGTCTCATACTATGCTGCCCAAGTTGGCTTTAGGCTCCTCCTCCACCATGCCTAAAAGAATACAGAATTAAAGAATGTGGTGCCAACGAAATGGCTCAGTGGGCGAAGGCACCTGCCGCCAAGGCTGACCACTTGACCCAGGACCGGAAGCAGAGTATTGGCTCTCACATGTTGTCCTCTGTCCATGGTGTGTATCCTTCCCCACCCTTGAAAGAAATAATTTAAAAAAAAATCACAGAATAAATAAAACCTCTTCTTGTCATTTTGTCTTGTTTTTCAAGACAAGGTTCTCTGTGTAACAGCTCTGGCTGTCCTGGAACTTGCACTGTAAACCAGGCTGGCCTCGAATTTACAGTGATCCACTTGCCTCTGCCTTCTGAGTGCCAGGATTAAAGGCATGCGCCACCACTGCCCAGCATAAATACCACCTCTTATAATTGTATTTTATTGTTTCATACTTCCAGAGCCTAGAAATCCAAAACCATGCCGTCAGCACTCTTTTACTGCTGGGATTCTAGATAGATTCTTTCTTTGCCTCATCCTCATTTCTTGGGGTGGCCATGCATCCTCAGTGCTATTTGGGGTTCATCAACATCACTCCATCCCGATGGTTCTGGGATGACATGCATTGCCATTAGACAGGGATGGAGGCAGGATTGATGACAAGAGTGCTTTTCAGGTACTGGAGATGAAACGGGGGACCTCACACGTCAGGCAAAGGCTCTGCCACTGAGCTATAACTCTAGTTCCTGTGATAAGGGTTAAGTAGTTTATCTAAGTCATGAAGGGAACTGCTGTGGGAGCGCATTCTGCTCCTTCAGCCAATAGCATTTAAGATACCAGCCCACCCAGGACAGGAACCAAAAGCTACGGAGAAACCCTGTCTCGAAAATCCAAAAAAAAAAAAAAAAAAAAAAATAAAAAAAAATACTTGGGCGTGGTTTCTTATATTGTAAATGCAGCTGTAAAGCCTGTGCTAGCTCTCTTGCTTTCAACTCTTGCTTCTGGTTGCTAGACTCTGTTCCTGTTCACGCAGAGGACTGTGATCTAGGACAGTGATCTGTAGTTTCCCTTAAATGAATAACCCTTTATTATTCATTATTCTGATAATAACGGTGTGGGATTATTTTATGACTTCCGCCTTCAGGGAACTAACAAGGGAAGAAATGTAATCCCTCCCCAACTGGAGCAGCACGAGCCATTGAGGGACAGGAAGAAAGTGAAGAAAAGGAGTGAAGTACACAGGAGGTAAGCGTTCACACAGCTGGAGAGAGAGCTGCATAATACAGGCACATCGCAGGGTTGATTCTCGGTGGCCAGGTTGTCGCTCATGGCTCTAGACAAGGCCTTCAGATGTGTCAGTACAAGATATGAGGCTTCAGGGAATGAATCTGAGAAAAGCCTTGAGAATTCATTTATTGTTCTTACCTTGGCAAAATATTAGTCACTAAAGCTGGTTTCCCCTTGTCAGGCAGTGGTGGCATACACCTTTAACCCCAGCACCTAGGAAGCAGAGGCAGGAGGATCTCAGAGTTTGAGGCCAGCCTGGTTTACAGAGTGAGTTCCAGGACAGCCAGGGCTCCACAGAGAAACCCTGTCTTGAAAAACAAAAAAACAAACCCCACCTAATTTTGCCAACTGTCCATCAATTAATCCACAACTGTAGGGCATGGTCAATGCCCCGGCCAGAAGGCACTGGTGACATAGCTGAAGGGTAGGCTCAGCTGAGAAGAAGGGAAACATTCTTCCAGCTACTCAGAAGGGGAGGACTTTATAACTAGAAACAGACAAGCAAGAATACTCTCTCCGATACCCCAATCCAAGAAGGGGATACAGCTGTTCCCTCGCCAAACCCTCTCTTCTGGCATCTGGGAGGGGCAACTCCACGTAGGGAGGAAAATTCATAGCTAAACAAAGCCAGAATGTGAAGGGTTCCATCTTTCCTAGTGACTGCGCTAGAGTTCCCTTGCTTCTCTAGCTTCCTCCAGCAGCCTCCCGTGCCCAAGACCGACGATGGTGAACTCTGGAAAAGCACTTAGCATGTCCCGGTGTCAACAGGACAGGTGTGTCGAAGGATGCCAGGAAATGCTTCAAATATACAGAAATAACAAGTAGCTGTAATTCTTGGGAGAGGCTGATCGAAGTGTGTTGATAAATTACAACAGTAACATACAGTAACACCTGGAAAGGATTAGAAACCCCAAGCTTGTTATTCTGCTCTCAAGACAGTGGTTCCTTCCTGCTTAGCTCCCCTGGTACAACGCCCACAATGAGCATCTCATTACAGTGCTTATGGCATAAGGATACCATTAGAAACACCTAAAACAGTTGACACTCCCACTCGTCAGCTCCATTCCCTACTAATCTGCTTTCTCCAAGGCCGTCTTCCACAGCCATCTCAAAGCTGTTGTATCATTAATTGAACGATGACTAATGTGCATAAGACTTTATCATTCGACTCTAGTTACTGAGATGGGCATTCATTTCCCACTTAGAGGGAAAAACTTAAGAGAAACACAAGTGTTGTGGAATATTATTTTCAGATGTGTCACATTTGTTTATGTTGTGGAACATTTAATGATGCAAAGATGTGTTGCATTTGTTTAACTCTGTGAAGTTGTGTTACTTTGCGTGTCTAAAACACCCGATTGGTCTAATAAAGAGCGGAACAGCCCATAGCTGGGCAGAAGAAAGGAGAGGGTGGGCTAGCAGGCAGAGAGAATAAATAGGAGAAATCTGGGAGGAAGAAGATCAAGGAACAAGAGAACAAGGAGAGGAGGATGCTAGGGCCAGCCACCCAGCCACCCAGCCACCCAGCCACCCAGCCACCCAGCCAGCCCTGGAGTAGGAGCGAAAGATATACAGACATAAGAAAAGGAAAAAGCCCAGAGGCAAAAGGTAGATAATTTAAATTAAGGAAAAGTGTCTAGAAATAAGCCAAGTCAAGGTCAGGTATTATAAGAATAAACTTCCATGTGTGATTTATTTGGGAGCTGGGTGGTGGGTGGGCTCCCCAAAGAGTAAAGAGTAATAAAAGCTAAAATCACACAAGCAACTCAGCAGGCTGTCTGAGGCAAATTAGTTGCAGACCTGGTACCTGATCCAAGTAAGGCTTTGTCATTTTTCTTCTCCTTTCTTCTGACCCTTTCCCTCTACTGTCCTGTGAAGCATCAGAGAACTGATCATTAATTCAAACAGGATTTTCTTGCTACTTTTTTTTTTTTTTTTTTGCTGGGGGGTGGGGTGCTTAATGAGTGCTGTCTGCATGTATGTCTGCAAAACACATGTGTGCCTGA
>NW_026067987.1:2838445-3017163 GCF_014885135.2 Alexandromys fortis | reverse complement strand
TACTTTTTTTTTTTTTTTTTTTGCTGGGGGGTGGGGTGCTTAATGAGTGCTGTCTGCATGTATGTCTGCAGGCCAGAAGAGGGCGCCAGATCCCATTACAGATGGTTGTTAGCCACCATGTGGATGCTGGGAATTGAACTCAGGACTCTGGAAGAGCAGCCAGTGCTCTTAACTGCTGAGCCATCTCTCCAGCCTGCAGCTACTTCTTTTAAAACATTTAGCATTTCTTCTTAATTTTCTTAATCATGGCACTGATTGCTAAAGTGACTTTCCACTGCTAAGACTCAAAGTCAAATCTGTCAGACATAAAAACCAGTCATCAAGGAAACAAGATAATTGCAAACAACATAAAACATCCCTTCTGGTTATATGATATCCTCCTCTCCCCCTTTCCTCAAAGCCTTCAGAGTGTCTCCTCCAAACAGTGAGGGGCCAACCAGGTGTAAGGAAATGACAACCTATACCGTCTTTTGATGCTTTCGTTGTGAACCTAGCCTTTAGTGGCTAAGCCATCTTGCCAGTCCAGCCTAGAGTATTTCTAAGTGTGCTTTAGTTCTCATATGAAAACAGAAGGGAGGAAGGGAGCATGCTTTCTGAAAGTTAATCTTCAAAACTATGCTTTTGCTAACATCCAATGACTGTATTTAATTATGTGTTTTAATGTCTAGCACAGAAAAGACTAAAGAGTAATTGATTTCCATTGGTTAAAGGGGCGGGAGGCAGAGACTGGAGGATGGCAAATTTGAGACTAGCAAAACTGTCTATAGAGAGCAATCACAAGAGCAAGCAAGCTAGAAAATAGGAACTAAGCACCAAACTGATACAGTGAGACTACCTTTTTAAAAATTGCATTAAGATATGTGAACTTACTGGTGACTACTAAATTTAATATTTATTTTAATATATTATGTAAAATATGTTTTAACATATATTAATTACATAAATTTAATATTTGATTTGGGTTGTGGTGGCAACCTGTAATAGCAGCCTCAGAATTTGAGGCAGGATTGCCATGAGGTCGAGGCCAGCCTGAGCTAAACAGTAAGACCATTGTAAAGATATGTTTTCAAAAGTTGCAATTATAAACCTTGAATGTGAGCTGGTGTGGTAACCCACTGTAATTTCAGGATCAGGAGGCTGAGGCAGAAGGATGGTGAGTTTGAGATGACCACATGACAAAATGGTGCCCCATTTCAAATAACACCTCCAATAAAATCATTAAAAAAATCTCATAATCATATTTATGCAATGCAATAAATATGTTTATCTTGCCTTGAAAGTCCCTTAGACAGCATATGAAATACCAAATGTATCAACAGCCGTGTTTGTTAGCATAAGGAATATTATGGGGTTTTCCTTGGTGAATGCAGCTTGAAAGGGAAGCGTTGCCAAGAAAAATGTATGGAGTCAAAATGTTAATGAAGTTTAACAATCTAGCAATCTTGTAAGCTAATGACTTCCAGTTAGACTCGCACCTTTCTCCAACCTTCACTCAGGTTTAAGATGCTGTTGCCTGATTCAACCAGGGTGCCTGATTCACCGATAGTCTATCAGGGAAGAGGCTGGCAGGAACAATTAAGTACATGGAAGGAACTTGCCCCAGCTTCCAGTGGCTCAGCTTGCTATTATGTATCCATGTGAGAAAGTCAGTTTGTATCAGGTAGGGAGGAAATGCAGGAGAAACATACAGGTTTACCTTTCTGTAGTAGCCAGAAGCTTCTTTTAAATGACCCCTGACTGGAGAATGACCAAACTGACCTACACAGTGTTCAGTGGTGTTGAAAGGAACTAAAAGCCACTCAAACCTATCCCAATGTGAGGGTTACATTTGAGCCCCAAGCAGTCCACTTAAATGTAGTGCTCCACTGAAGACTTCATTTGAGGGAGTGTCTTCAAGAGCTGACGGAAAGCAACCAGCCACTATAAAGGTCAAACTCACTGTCTGGCACTGTAGTTTTTTAACAAAACGCAATGAAACATATGACCTTTAATTAAAACTTGATCACTTAGAAAGCCTGTAGTTTGTTAATGAATATATAAGCAAAAAAGACAACTCAGTCAAAACACAATGGTTACTTTGAATATTAATAAACGTACCCCATACAGGAGAAGCTGGGAACACGCCAATGAAGTTCAGATGGAAGGTAATTTGAAGACTCAGGAATTAATCACGGGGAAGAGGTGGACATTGGTAGGAATGGCCTGGCCTCATTGCTAAGCGAGGACTGCTTTGCTGATAGAATGTGTGTGTGCCTGTGAGTATTTACCTGAACGGTGCTAAAACATAAAAACCCTACAGATAAAACTTTGTCAAAGATTTTATTGGTGTTTCATGTTTGGTAGACTTAAATAAATAAAACAACTTTGTTGAACAGATTTTCTTTTAATACAGTATCTAGATGTACATGGACAACCAAATAATAGGAAAACCGCACAAATTAATGTTTTAACAAATTACAAATTGTTGGTAAAGATTATGTGCTTGGATTCAAAAGAAACAATACAATAGATGAATAGTCTCTCATTAAATCTTATAGATTAATCATTCGTTCTTTATATAAAACCAATACATCATAGTGGTAGAAATTTATCTCCCATTAACACTCCACATAAAACTGCTTCCCTCAGCATCCCTTCTCCATTCCTCATTAGTTGTCTTTTAAGTGGGAAAATAAGATTGAATTTATATTAGCAAATGAAAGTGCAAGTTTGTACAGCCGGGCTCGGCAGCAAAGGCGAAGAAAGACGACAAGAGACGAAGAGTTGATGGACGCCACCTAGACCAAGGGCATCCGAGGAGGTCCGTGTCCCCCCCACAGTCCACATCCCAGCATGTTTTCATTGCTCTGAAACGAGCAGAACCAAACTCTCTTCTGATCTAAAAAATATTAAATATTTATTTCCCCCACATCATTTGTGATCACGTAAGGCAAAGAGATAAGTCCCACCATCACCGGGGACAGCAGCAACATACAAACTCGAGGGATAGCCCGCGCCATCCTAAGAGTCTCACCGGAGTGTATCTACTAGAGCATATTCGCGAACTGCCATTGTTCTAATTCATCTGTCGGAAAAGGGAGCTTTTATAAATACATTACTCAAGAGGACAGCAGATTACTTTCTTGTTCTGAAAAAAAAAAAAAAAACAACAACAAAGTTTTCACATTTTCAACCTTGTCGGTATAGTCTCAGAAAGACTGTGGCAGCTGGGTCTTCTGCAGGATGCCCATGTACAAGCTGTGTCTAAGAGAGCCTGGTGGCCTGGCCATCTTCTGCCTCTACAAACAGCGTTTGCAGGAACATTTATGCAAGTAGGTTTGTTTAGACAACTCCCGTTTACTCTACTGGAGAGCAAAGCGGTACCCATTTTCAAGTATTACATTGTAAAAGGTATTTATTTTTGCCAATTTTATATACTGAAGTTTAAAAATGAAAAGATCTGTGTGAAAAATCAAGCTTTGTCAGTCTATTTTATAGTCAAATGCTTTTTTTTTAAAAGAATGCAGAAAAATATTGATTTGCTAAGAAGGAACACACTGGAAAAGCCACCTCAAGGTCTCGAGATAAGGAACATTGGCGAAACGATTAGAAAAGCTGCCCAGTCTGTTGTCTTTAGCTGGCTTTAATAAGTCTTTTCAAAATGATGGTCAAGAACTCTTTAGAATCTTTAGAAAACTGGAGAGAGGTGCTCCTTCGGAGCCTGAAATTCCATTAATTATAGAAAACGTTTGCTTTGGTTCTTCAGAGGAAATGTTCATATGACTTCTACATGAGGAGACAGAAAAGAGAACAGATTAACACAGATGAATCTAAAATCTCACTCACAGAATACTATGGCAATAGCTTACATTTATATATTTCTAAAATAAAATCACCATGACTTTATATAGTATCATGCATACATAAAGATAAGCAATTGTGGATGTATAGTTCAGCGGTAGAGTACTTGCCTAGCACACATGAGGCTCTGGGTTTGATCCCCAGCACCACAAAACAACCAAACGTAAACAGAACAGGAGAGTGTGTGGGTGTTCACAAGCACAGTCAAGTTAATGCCAGTACTAGGAAAAATGCATGCCCTTTCAATTCAGTTTAGGGAATATCATTGACTTAGAAACTCCATGCTTTGATAATTTAAATCCATAACCTCTAAGAAAACTACAATCATTTGTCTTGCATCCTCAGTTCAATGCTTGGGGCTCCAAACTTCAATGGAGGATGAAGGCATGCTTATTAATAAGTGGTCACCCAAGGGAACACTACACTGCTCAAGATCGGAAACGAGACCATTTCCCAGGGAAAGGTGGTGGAAGGGTGGGCGAGCACTAAGAAGGGCATGACAGCTTAAAGGATGATTTAGAACATGGGAAGAGAAGCAGAAAACCACATGGGAGGTTTTCCTTCCCGAAACAGCACCCGCCATGTTTGTTTCCACCAACAGAACATTAAACAGGCTTAACGATCACAAGGCCAGACCACAGGGGCTAGACACTCATTTTCACAGCCTAGAAGATGGAGTTTACTAAAGCCAGTATTAGCCTAGGGGAGAAGAGGGTAAGTTTCATTTGGGAACTGGCTCACCAGGGGCCTCTTCACTTGTTAAAGTGTTAAGAGTTCCCAGGCAAAACAGTTTGACTAGAGCCCTCTCTACAGACTCCATTTCAACATCTGGAATTGGGCCTGTTCTCTCCATAAGAACTGTATAAAGAATGCTGGTGATTGTGATCTGCTGGGAAGGCAGGCAGACAAAGCCGGGGCTTGCTGAGATAGACAACTGGGCCTCGTCCACTTATCCCTGACATAGCTGGGGTTGTGTCAAAGGAGCTAACGACCACTGAATTAGTAATATTTGACACTGCTTTCTATTTTGGCTACCGGTATAGCTATTGCTCTTTCTGCATGAAGACCTGGGGTCAGCTTGTCTTGAAGACTGTACAAGTGAGGCCCAGGTAGACTCAGTAGTCAAGAACGAGGAATGGAGGACCCTCAGACTCTGAGATCCTGGTGTAGAGTGCTGTTCTTACCCCTGCTATCCTAACTGGGCTGTGCTGTCTTTTATAAAGACAGCACTAACATACGAATCGAGGTTGCAAAACACAAGTGAGAGATAATGGCAAGAGAACCCAAGGGCGTCTTCAAGTGTTGATGACCTGAGGAAGAGGGACAAAGCCCCAGTTTTGTTTCCACTGAAGGAACTGGCCCAGTGGGGCATCAGCTATAGAAGAGTCTATGTCAATATGAAGTCTCTCTGATGCTTGGCACCCAGTGGTAGGTGCTCCCTGGGAGGGCAGAAAGGGCCTAGAAGTCGCCTGAAGCAACACAAAATTCAACTTCAAAGATCCATACACAATCTTTTCTACAGTGGCTACCTATACCCTCCAGGGACAAAACAACCATTTACCCTCTTTTAGGTATCAGTTCTGATGATTACAGGAGGCAGTGGAAGACGAGCTCACCTGCGGTCTGTTGTGTTTGCACACCATCTACCTGAGGTAGGGGCCCAAGTGTCCCTTCATCAGTAAAGGCCAAAATTGGTTTCAAAGGAATTTCTGGGCTCTCACTGTTGGTTAAATCTAATCTGGACGCCTTGGATCCAGAAGGTAAGTTTATGATCTCTTCAAAGTTTTCATTTTGAATAGACATCCCATTTTCATTTGGCTGCTTTTCCAAAACCGGAGAACTGGGGAACGTGCGAGATCAAAAATAGAAAGAGGTAGAATTAAGCTTATTTTTAGAGCAAAGAATTATTTTAAAATAAGTTTACAGCTTTGAAATGAAACAGGAACTCGGGGCCATAGGGATGGATCAGCAGGTGAAGGCACTTGCTGACACAGGATCCAAGCCTGATGACCTGAGTTTGCTCCCCAGAATCCATAAAAAGTGAAAGCTCTGACATTACAGAGCTGACCCCTAGCCCTGTGTATGTGTACCCCTAAATATTAACAAATAAGGATACACCGCTGACTGACCATATCACTATTAACAAATATGGGGGAGAGTTGGGGAGCGGTAACAAATTTGCATCTTAGATTAAAAAAACTTTTTTTTTTTTGCTCATAATGCTTATCAAATAGGACAATCTGCTAGAAAAGATCACTACCAAAGGTTATTAAGTTCTTCATTCTTTTTTCTTTCTTTTTGTTTTGAGACAGGGTATCTCTATATAGCCCTGGATGCCCTTGAACTCACTAAGCAGACCAGGCTGGCCTTGAGCACACAGAGATCCTCTGCCTCTGCCCAGGATTAAAGGTGTTCACCACCATGCCTAGATTTCAACTATTAAAGATAAATTAAATTACATATATTTGTGTCTGGACTTGTACATACACATGCCACGGTGTGAATGCAGAGGTCAGGGGGCAACTTGCAGGAGAGAGTTTTCTCCTTCCAACATGTGCGTCCTGAGGGTGGGACTCAGGCCATCAGGGTCGGCGACAGTCACCGCTACTTTTGTTGGTCCATTTTGTTGGTCCCACCCTTTCGAGCTCTATGTGCTTCTGGGCATAGTGGTAGATAACTATAATCTTAGCACTCAGGAGACCGAGGCAAGGCAGGGGGATCTCTGCAACCTTGAGGCCAGCCTGGTCTCCATAGTGAGTTCTAGGCCAACCGGTGTGAGTCCCCGATCCCTATAAAATTCTGTACGCTTTCAGTGACGACTCCGCTATGGGAAAGAAGACAGGTGAGGAAAGCGGCTCCAGGACTTGGCGAGAATCCTGCGAAGGATGCAAAGGGCATGGAAGAATCCTTAGCCGTGGCTGATGAGAATGTAATTAGTTCTCTTGTCTCTATATGTCTCTCTCTGTTTTATTTATTTTTCTTTTTTCCTGAGATAGGGTCTCACCCTGTTCACTCTGTAGGCCAGGCTAGACTCAATGGAATGTAGCCAAGGATAATCTCGAGTTTTGGATATTTCTGCCTCAATCTTCTGAGTGCTGGGATTACAAGTGTGTGCCACTGCGCCCTGCTGTCTTGTTTTTATTTCTTTTGTGTGTTCTTCTTTGTCGTTGAGATAGGGTCTGACTCTGTAGTCCAGGCTGTCCTCAAATTAGCAGAAATTTAATTGCTTGAGTTTCTACATGTTGGAATTACAGGCATGAACCAACCATCATACTGATTTTGTTTTTAACACAGTCTTGCTATGTAGTCCTGACCAGCCTCAAATTTGTAGCAATCTCCTGCCTCAGCTTCTTCTTCTTTTCTTTTCTTTTCTTTTCTTTTTTTTTTAATTTTTCGAGACAGGGTTCCTCTGTAGCGTTTTTTGGTTCCTGTCCTGGAACTAGCCCTTCTAGACCAGGCTGGCCTCGAACTCACAGAGATTCGCCTGCCTCTGCCTCCCCAGTGCTGGGATTAAAGGCGTGTGCCACCATCGCCCGGCCTCAGCTTCTTTCTTAAGTGCTGGGATTATTGTACCTAGCTTTTCAATATAACAAAAGCATTGGCATTCAAAGCTCTCAGTACAGGATGAACTGACTCTTCCCCCTACCCCTTTCTCCCTGACCCGAGCTTTGTGCTCTCCCTGTAGTCCAAGCTGGCCCTGCGTTTTTATCCCGCTGCTTCAGCCTTCCAAGAAGCAGGGATTGGAAGCTGGTGCCAATAGGGCTGCCTGCAATATTCTTTAATAGTCACTCAAACCTCACCATCAAGAGTGAGGAAAAAGGTGATTTCCTTTTTCTCAGAGTTATAATCTCTGCACAAAACTGTTCCAGTAAAACTCTGGCACTCCCCCTGGGGGCGAGGACGCAGTGCTTGGCACTGTATGTGGTGATGAGAAAGGCCTCAGTCTTTAACTCACCTCTCTGTGGTCACCTCTGATTGCTGTAGAGTGACTCCACGTGGGTTGTCTGCAGACTCTCCATTTCCTGGGGAGGTCACACGTGGTAGTGCAGACACCTCTGGACACACCAAGGACAGCAAAGTTAATAATCTCCTCCAATGAAATCCAACCCCGAGGAACCAGAACTTGGATATCTGACTTGACTTGACAACGCACTACTGATGGGATGCTGAGCAGGTCAAACCCTAATCCTTCCTGGATAACGGGACCCGCCTGGCTAGCTACTGTGAGCACTAAATGCGTTAACACGGGCAAAGTTCTTACTGCTCAGCAGCCTGAAGGGCATAAATAAATGTTACTATTAGTTCTGGACACACACACACACACACACATTTCACAAATGGAAGCCCACAGTGTGCTGTCCCTAACTTTGCCAGCTAATTTGCGACTGATGTTGGAGTCCAGCTTAACATTATTGACATCTTACTTAAATCTAGGATGGGCTAAATTAAAGTTCTATAAACCTTGATAGCCCATGCCAATGGTAACTAACGTTCTTGGAAAGACCACGTCACGTAAGCGGCTGGGTGTGGTGGAATCCCTGAATGGCGTGCACGAGGCTGTAGATTCGATCCTGAGCAAAGCAAAACTGCGATAGGATTCATATGCAGAGAAACACAGCTAGAGTCTCAGCAGCTAAGCATGTGTCCTCCACTATCCAAGAATCACACACAGAAATAAAACTATCTTAACTAGACAGAAGGATGAAAGCTAAGGTTAATTTCATTTTTATTTAAGCTTGTTTTAAATTCTCAGGAAACAATAATCCACCCCAAAACCACAGTATATGAACAAGTTACAATGAGACCAGCACACTTTGAATTTTATCTCTCTTTTGAAGTCAGGACTAATAGAAATAATGTTTAAATCTTTATTTTTTTGAGACTCTTCATAAATGCAAGTTATGAACATGTAAATTTCAGCTGGAACATAGGCTTGTAATCCTGGCACTTGGGCGTCTGAGGGAGGAGGCAAGGAGTTCTAGATTACCCTCAGATGTATAGTGAATTCAAATCCAGACTGCAGTACAGAATAAGACTCTAGTTAACAAAACCCCAAACAGACAGACAGACAAACCCTATCCAAATGTGTACATTTAAAGCCCTTAGAGAGAGATGACTCAGCAGTTAAAATCAACCATGTCAGGCAGTTCAACCAGTAATAACTCTGCTTCAGGGGAACGGACACGCTTTTCTGGCCTCTGTGAGTACACACAGTTACACAGACACACATACACACAAAGATAGATGCTCATAAACACACACAGACACATACATAGATACACAGACATACATATAGACACACAGATAGACATTCATATATACATACACATACACAAACAGATACACACATACACACAGATAGATGCTCATACACACACGAACACAGTCACACATACATACAGATACACAGACACACACAGATAGACACTCATATATATGCACACAGACACAGACAGACAAGACATACAGATACACACACATAGCAGACACACACAGACATGCATACAAACAGATACAGAGACATCCAGACGACATACACAGATAGACACTCATACATACATACACATACACAAACAGACACAGACATATAGATACACACACATAACAGACACACACAGACACACATATACAGATAGACACAGACACACACATGGACAGACAGACAGACACACACACAGCAGACAGAAACAGACATATGAATCTTAAGACACTCTTGCAGTCCTTAGAGAAGAACTGTATGCAGCCCTCACGCACTCTGACCTCCACAGTGACATCTCAACTGACTCGAACTCACCGAGAGAACTACCTGTCTTTCCAGTGAGAACTCCCTTGGTTATGTCACCGTTTCTTTGTTCAGCAGTTTTCTAGATAAAGGAGAAAAATCAACGTAAAAATTTTAAATGAAGTTCCCAGTGGTAGAGTGCTTCCTGGGCACCTGTAAGGACCTGGGTTTGACCTCCAAGGGGATGGGGGTGTGAAGGAGAGAGAGAGAGGAAAGAGAGAGAGAGAGCTAGCATGGCACAGGCCTGTAGTCCCTGCACTTGGGAAGAGCAGGGGGAGGAGGCTGTAGGTTGTTCAAGGTCAGGTTCAGGAGACCCTGTCTCACAGAACAAAAGGGCAGCTAGGAAAGGCCAGGACAGCACCTTGTCTGCTGGCTCTGTCCTCCGAGTTCTCTTCATAATCTCTTCAAGTCGCTGCAAAAGAACACATAAGAGTGGGTGAGATGCAGAAAGCACGCCGGCCTGGTCCATTCTGGCAATAACACAGTTCACGGTTCTCCACCCTAAACGGAGTTATTCATAGAGGCCGGAGCCATTTTAGCTTCTGTGGCAGAACTAACTACTTTGGGGAAGGTGCAAACTGGCAGCTTTCTTGGAATTAATAATACCGAAGGCCGTTTCTTAGGCAAGGGGAGAACATTTTGTTCTTGACCAAAAGTTCTAGTCTCTTGGTCTTCAGGCAGTTTGAGATCCAGGAAGGAAGCGGAACCATGCTGGCTCCAGGTTTCTGCCCCAGACCTACCTTCTTCCTCTCCAGACGCTCCTGCTCCTCTCTCTGGAAATGCTTCTCCCGTTCCTGCCGGACCCGCTCTGCCTCCTCCCGGGCTCGGGCTTCTTCTTCTTTCTGAGAACAAGTTGCTTCTGCTGCTTATCCCCAGTCTAGCTCAGCGGCAACCCAGCTCCCCCCACTATCAGGCAGAGGCATGGCAACCACAGGCGGAGGCCCTGATGATGTGCAATACCGTCCTCCTCGTGGAGGTGTCCCGCCCCCTTTCTAGAGAAGGCCCCCCTTGCCTGCCTGGCACCTGCTTGGCAGCCCGGATCACCTGGGAGCAGGCCCCTCTGGAGCAGCTGTCAGTATACGCTTTGGGCCCACACCTGCTTTGCACGCCGCTCATCTGCGAACAGCCCCAGTCTGGGGCAGGGCCCATACCTGTTTCTGCAGGCGCTCTGCCTCCTCCCTCTCCCACCGCTCCCGCTCCTCCTCAGCCAGGCGCAGGGCCAGCTCTTCTTTCTCTCGGGCCTGCTCGGCTTCCAGCCTGCGGGATTCTTCTTCCCGGCGACTTCGCTCTTCGGCCACCCTTCGAGACAATTCCTCCATCTTTTGTCTGGGAAAGGACAAGAATGAAGGCATATGATGACACTTCCTTGAAGAGAGGCCAGATATGGCAAAGGCAGTAGTTCAAAGATCTGGAGGGAAGTCCCCACTTCGGTTACATTCTAATAACCTAGTTATGGAACAATCCTCCCTCTCCAGCTTCATTTCTGCCACAAGGGGCACACAACCACTGGCATTCTGGGGACTACTTGTCTTTTCAGATGGTCTACAATTCATCTTTAAACGGGGGAGACTGAATACTTGAACATAGTGGAGTTTTAGTAATAATCATTAACCAATAAAAATAACCATTAAGTCCCCACTCCTCAACAAGAAATCAAAATTAAAAAAAATCCACGTGTATGGGTATTTTGTTTGTATGTGTGTTTGTGTATTAAATGTGTGTCTAGTGCCTGTAGTGGGCACCTGATGCCCAGGAACTAGTTACAGATGGTTGTGAGCCACCATGTGGTTGCTGGGAGTCCAACCCAGGTCTCTGGAAGCGCAGCCAGTGCTCTTAACTGATAAGCCACCTCTCCAGACCAAGGGAAACATTTTAGGATGAGTTAATAATGTTTTGTGCCAGGTCAGGAGAACAGGCCATGGAAGCCTCCCATGGAATGAAGGGTGAGCACAGCCAATACGGTGCCCCTAACCAGGCCTGAGGTCCCCCCACCTCTGTCTAGGACAACTGTTGACATCAGCCTTACTAGCCCCAGAAAGTGTCCAGTTAAGCAAACCATCATAGCGTTAACTATCAATCTGACGGAGTCTGAAGACCTGAGCTAGGAGTCCCTCACTTGAGTAATTGTCTAGATCAGACGGGACCGTGGCCATGTCTGTGGGGACTGTCGTGATGGTTGGCTGTGTAGCAGAGCCCTGGTCCACTGCAGGCTGTGCTGCATATGAAGGCGAGCAAAGCGCAGCCCTGGGAGCAAGTCAGAGCGCAGCATGCCCCAGTGGCTTCTGCTCCAGCTTCCTGCTTGAGTTGCTGCCCTGGCTCTCCTCAAAGATGGACCATGACCTGGAAGAGTATCCCAAATGAGTTGTTTTCTCCCCTAAGTTGCTTCAAATGGGAGCGTTTTATCAGAGCAACAGAATGAAACTAGAACACCTTCCCTGGTTGTGGAGGTTTGAACAAGAATGGCCCCACAGGCTCATATGTTTGGATGCTTCATCATCAGGAAGTGGCACTGCTTGGGAGGGATTAGGCGGTGTGGCCTTGCTGGAGGAAGTGTGTCACGGGGTGAGTGGGCTTTGGGTTTCAAAAGCCTAAGCCAGGCCCAGTGTTACTCTCTCTTCTGGCTGTCTGTGGCTCAGGATGTCTATAGAACTCTCAACTACTTCTCTAGCACCATGTCTGCTTGTGTGTCGCTACGAGAATGGATTAAATCTCTGAAACTGTAAGCATGCCATAATTAAATGCTTTTCTTTATAAGAGTTTGCTGTGGTCATGGTTGGTACCAGGAGTAGGGTATCCAGAGTTCCTCTTTCTAAGGTGAGGTTTTTGCATCTGACCCTTCCTACCACCAAGAAAGAAGCACAATGCTTAGTGGGCCTATTTGGATTCTGGAGACAGCACATTCCTCACTTGGGTATGTTACTGTGGCCCATGTACCAAGTGACTTGGAAAGCTACGAGCTTTATGTGGGCCTGGAACAGGAGAAGGCTCTTCAGCTGGTCCAGGTTGCTGTCCACTTGTACCATAGGATCCAGAAGACCTGATGGTACTGGAGGCATCAGTGGCAGATAGGGATGCTAACTGGCGACTTTGACAGACTCCTATAGGTGAATCACAGAAGAGACCTTTGGGACTTTAGAGCAAGGCTCTGCCATCATCTGCAAACAACTATTTTGTCTTTGAAAGACAGCTGTTGGCTATTTGGTCTTAGTGGAAACTAAACATTTGACAATGGGCTGTCCACAATGAGCTGGTGGGATCAGACCCACTAAGTTATAAAGTAGGGTGTGCACAGCAGCAATCTGTTATCAAATGGAAGTTTATACATGATTGAGCAGGTCCTGAAGGCACAAGCAAGTGACATGAAGAAGTTGCTCAAATACCTATGGGTTCTATTCCTGGTTTGCTACAAAGCAGGTACTTGTAGCCTCATGGGGTGTGCCCTCTAATTGGGTGACTGAGGAAAGAGAAGACTAGGGCCTGGTTTACTGATGGTTCTGCACATTATGTAGGTACCACCCAGAAGTGGACAGCTGCAGCATACCAGGGGAAAACCCCGGAACACACTGGTGAAGGGAAATCTTCACAGTCTGTAAACGTCTCTGCCTGGGCATGTGCACATACATTTCCCAAGCATTCAGAGAACAGGAGGGCTATGTAAAATGTATGCAATTGCTTGAATTAAATCTAATACTTTTTCCTTCCTTTAAACCTTTGCTTATCCATGTTGGTATGTTGTTATTCAGAAGAAATTTTGATTTTAAACATAGTTCTGGGGATGTAGAGTGTTTGCCTACCGTGGACAAAACCCCAGGTTCGATACCCAGAACCAAATAAACCAGGCAAGGCACATAGCTGTAGCCTCAACACTCTGGAGAAGGAGCAGGAGGAATGGAAGGAAGGTCAACACATTGTTGGCCGTAGGGCAAGTGTGAGGGCATGTGCAACCTTTACCTCTCCAGCTCCTCTTTCTCCCTCCTCTCCTTCTCCTCCTTCTCCCTCTGCTCTCTGGCTAGCCGCCTCTTCTCAGCCAGCAGCCTCGTCGCCTCTTCTGGGTCAGTGGTGCCTGCAGAAGCCTTGGGAACAACAGCGGCAGCCGCAGTAGATGGTGGTGTTGAGATCGGGGCTGGGTCCAGAGCTGGAGCAGGGGTTGGGCTTGGAACAGGGGCAGAGACTGGAGCAGCTGTACAAACAGGTACAAGGAGAACACCAAATAGAACAAAACAAAACTGGCCTTCCCCATGCCCCAGGCCTGGGATTCATCATTCTCAAAGAAAAGGGAACATCCACCGCTGTGTGTGTTCTCACGGTTTCCCTGCCTTCTGTCTATCTGTAACCAGGCAACCGGTAGCAAAAACTGCATATGTAAGTGAGACATTCAACAGAGATCACACTCTGTCACCAAGTCTTATTTTTATAGTGGTTAAATCAGTTAACAACATCTACAAATGTGTACTGGGAGCCTTGTGTTAGGCTTTGAGGGACTCTACTCTGAGCAAAGTCGAGATGAGGGTTCCATTTGCCTTCTGTCACATGACGACTACCCCTATGCTTTGGTGACTTTGTTGCCAGAGTATGAAGCCTTTGAATGAGCATCCTTAGCACCCAGGCCACATGTCTAGGACTCAGGCCAGGCAGGCGACACCCAAAGAAGAGGCTCCTTCTATTTTGATTAATCTGTGAAATCTTTTTTTTTTTTCTTTTTTGAGACAGATTTCAGAGATAGCCCAGAGTAGCGTCTAATTCATGATCTTCCTGCTTTAGCTCCCTGACTATGGAGATCACGGTGTGCACCATTCTCTTTTTCTGGTCAGCTGTGGTGGTGTACACATTTAATCTCAGTACTTGAGAGATAGCTTGGGACACACAGTGATACTGTCTCGAAGAATCTACCCAGAGCTATCTCAAGACCCGAGACACTAGGACAGCCTTGTCAGGGCAGGCACACTAGCTGTCCACACACGCATAGGGCAGAATATCTTCAACCGTGTTTAGAAGGTTTAGGTTTAGGAAGATGACTGAGGATGCTACTTGAGTTGTCATGACTACACATGATGGCGTGACACCAGGACTTGGTGCTCTGGAACCCGGGACTTCACCACCCACACCCCACCTACCCCCGCCCTGCTTTTTAGCCTTACAGCTCTACTCAATCCACAGATCCTTTTCTCCCTCTCCTGCTCTTTCCTGTCCTTGGGATTGAACCTGCAGCCTCGTGTGTGCCAGACAAGCACTCTCTGACTGAGCTACACACCCAGCCCTTCGTCTACGTTTCACTTGTCATCTCGGACAGGCCTTGAGAGCTTGTGCTTCGGTCTCCATCACAGCTGGGATTACTAGTAGGAAGCAGGGCCCGGTCCTTTCACGGGCATTTTGCTTCTTGGGGTCCTCATCTCCTTCTGACTGAAGCCAGCACTGGGTTCTTCTTCCACACTCTAACATGTCAGCTTGTTCTGGTCCCCATCCTCAAGCTTCAAATTCTATTTTATATGAAAATATTTCAACAAGAAAATATGACTTCCTAGTTCCCAGGTGATTTTGTATTTCTGAATAAAACTGACTTATCTTGCAGAAGACAATCATTAGGTTTCCTAATCTTGGTTGGATGGTTTATTCCTTCACCTCATCCTCTGATCCAGTAGATCTGAGATAAGGCCAGAGACCTATAGATTGAAAAATTCTGGAGGCAATAGTTTAAAACTATTTTTAGAAATCCTTTGAAGATCTTTTAAAAAACAGAGTAGTCTGGGAAGTAGTTTGGAGAGCTCGCCTGGCAATGGCAGAGTCTGCTACCCAGGACCTCATAAAACCAGCCCTGAAATCCTAGCAACTTGGGAAGTAAAAACAGAAAGATAAGATGTTCAAGGTCGGGGTGGAGAGATGGCTCATTGGTTAAGATCACTGGCTGCTCTTGCAGAGGACCAAAGTTCAATTCCAAGTACCCACATGGTGGCTCACAACCACCTGTAACTCCAGGTCCAGGGGATTTGATGTCCTCTTTTGACCCCCACAGATACCATACACACATGTGGCAAACAGATATACATGCAGGCAAAACATCATACACAAAAAATAAAAATATTAAAACAATCTTCAAGGTCATCTTTGGCCACACAGCACAGTCACAATACAGAGTGGAGGAAGGGAGAAAGTGGAAGAGGAGAAAAAGTAGAAAGAGAGAAGAGGGAGGAGAGAAGAGAGAATGAGAACATGAAGTTCAAATATCCAATAAGAAAAGAAAGGCTTTTGTCTGAAAAGGGCAAACACAGAGAACACAGCCCACATCCCAGCACCAGTGGGTCCATTCTCACCAGGGTCAGCTGGCTCCGCAGGTGTCCCCTCCTCAGCGGTGACTTCCTCTACCTTCACCAAGGGTGTTCTGCCCTTTACCGGAGGCTCACTGGCAACCTTCTTCTCAGGGTCTTTTTTCTCAGACTCCACTTTGACTTCTCTCTTGACAGGGCGGATGTTGCCGGGGGATGAGGGATGGGCCTGAGCGGAAGCAGCTTTGGCTGAGCCAGGAGGCAAGGAGGATGCCGGTCGGGGTGTGCCAGGCAGATGAGGCATGGACTTGGATGGAAGCCTGGGCAAGAAATGACAAGGACGATGGGTGTGTCAGGACGGGCTTACCAGAACCAGAGCACCCACAAGTGGACGCAGATGCTTCAGATGTGAGTATTTTTCTGTATGTGATAAATGCAGAAAGGAGCCCCTAAAGAGGCCTGTTCCTTTTCCCTTTTGCTTACAGGAAGCTTGTTATTACTTGAGTCAAAGGCAAATGAGTGAGCATGGTAGACATTAAGAACAGATGCTAATTCTCCATTGTGAGCACTCCCACCAGCATCCTCCAGGACACTCACCAAAGGCGGGCCGGAGCTGGAGCTCTTGCTTTGGGATTAGATGGAGACAGGGTCCTTCGGAAGCCAGAGGAAAAGTGGAAGGGGCTGTGTTCTCTTTCCCGCTCTCTTTTATGGCTCTGGGTTCAGAAAAACTCAATAATTAAAATTTTTGAGTGACATAATCATACTCAATGATATCCAACAATGAGTTACTAACCATCTTGTGTTTTAAAGGATTTAGGACAATTTCTAAACCACCACTATCACACACACACACATACACTCCACTTCAGGAAAAGGCCTGTTAGCTCATGGCTGAGCATCATAACTAGATTAACACGGATGACATGAATGAAGTAGATCCAGATGGATGATTTGGATTGTTTTTGTCAAAAAGCGGGGGGGGAGGGGGTTGGAGGGAGTAAAAGAAAGGGGGAAATGACATAATTACATTATAATCTCCAAAAAAGAGAGAGAGAAAATAAAGGAAAAACATAAACTTTTAAAAATCACCTATACTTCTGTCTAAAATTACCTGGGGTGAATCTACCTTGTCTCTTACATATGTTAAAATGAAAGTCATTTTCTTTTATCGTTAATTTTTAATTTTCCTTTTTGCCATACTGGGGATTGAACTCTAGGCTTCATGCAAGCAAGGCAAGTGCTGAACCAGTAAGCCACACTGCCAGTCTGTCTGTCTGTCTGTCTGTCTCTTTCTCTCAAAAAAAAAAAAAAAAACACCTGTTAAGCACAACATCTACTTTTTTATTCTTTAGTCGTTTTCTTATTTTACTCTGGAAAATATTATTGCTAAGTTGTTAAAAAAAAAAAGTTTGTGCCGGGCAGTGGTGGCACATGCCTTTAACCTAGCACTTAGGAGGCGAGGCAGGTGGATCTCTGTGAGCTTGGGGCCAGCCTTGTCTACAAAGCGAGTTCTAAGACATCTAGAGCTGTTATACTGTTCTATAGAGAAACTTTGTTTCAGAAAAACAAAACAAACAAAACAACAACAAAAGAAAAGAAAAAGGTTTACATGCCTGTCATTTCAGACACACAGTCCCCTTTTCTGTGGCTATTGTAGACAAGTCCTTATATAAGGCCGTCAGTCTCCCCAAGGAAAGTGGGGCTAGGGTGAGGGCGTTTGGGCTACTCTTTCCTAGAAAGAGATCTAACAGTGAGTCAACACATCAGTCCTCCCTGATGGCTGACTAAGAAGTCAGCCAGAGATCTAGTCTACCACACAAAGAGAAGCCAGGAGAAGCACTCTGAGGGGCTAAAGTTAACAGGGAATAGGCAGAGGAAAAGGGTATGAGGAGGGGGAAGGGGAAGCCTAGACAAGTGTCTGAAGAATCTCAAGCTGAGGGAGAGAGGATGGAAGAGGGAAGGAACGAAGGAGGGAAAAAGACAGAAAAACTGAAGGATCTGAGACTGCGACCTGTTATGGGTAGCAGGGAGGCTGGCTGGCCATCTCTGTGGAAAAGCGAGGTCAAGGGAACAAGGGACCAGGCAGAGAAGGCCCAGCTAGGAGCTGCCCATGCACCTCCTCTCCTTTCCCATAAGGGACAGTGGCAATGCTCCTCCCCTTCACCTTTGATGTTCCTTCCAATTGCTCTCCTACCTGCCTGAGTAGCGCCCTAGCTCACTGACTGGGCTGCATGAACTATTTCCACTGTCTCTGTTGAGTTCCTACCACAGAAGAACTGAAGGTAAGAGGGACCTTCCCCATGGGGTGGGGCCAGTTCTATGGAACCCTCTGCCCCATCTTGAATTCCCAAAGAGGGGGTGGGGCCTTGAAGGGCAGCTGTTGTCTCTGGGTGGTAAAAGCTGCAGCCCCCAGATGGGCCTCTCCTGAGTAGCATACAAAAGCCGGCAGGTATGAGCCAGCATGCCTCCAGGAGACTGAAGCTAGGATGGAAGGCCCACCTTTCTTCCTAAGAGAAGTGCTCAAGTACCAAGTCAAGTCCTTTCTTCCTCCTTTAAACATACGTTTACTTATTGGCTTATTACTTTGTGAGGTTCCTGGGCATGGAACTCATAGCATCATGCTTGCCAGCAAGTGCCTTTATCTGCTGCTCGCTCATTTCCTGGTTCGTGTGTGTGTGTGTGTGTGTGTGTGTTTGAGACAGGATCTCTCTGTGATGTAGCTCTGACTGTCCCTAAACTCACTATATAGATCAGGGTAGCTTTGAACTCACAGAGATCCACCTGCCTCTGCCTCCCAAGCATTGGCATTAAAGGTGTGTGCCACTATGAGCAGCCTGTAAAAATATTTTGATTTGGCTTAAATCAGATCAAGGAGAGCAGAGTGGCAAGTCAAAAAGGGCAGCACGACGTGGGGGATTTGGGGCTTTCTGATCATCTGGGTTTTCCGAGTCAGGGCCTGGGGAAATGAGCAATGTCCTTGACAATGTTTTCCTCAAGGCAATAAGGAGCTGCTGACTTCCTTCCTGCTCCTTAGCCACCAGGGGCTGTGAGAGCCCACACTGGGGACTGGTCCTTCCCTTTCCAATTCTTCTGTTGCTCTTACATCCGGCCACCTGTCTGGGCAGCACACACACTCCTGGTTTTAATCCTGGTGTGAGTCTCTACAATCTTTCCTCTGAACCTGCTCCACATGCTGAGAACACACACACGCTGCTCAAACCTGGTTGACGACCAACACGCAGGGACTTTACTGTCTGCAAAAGAACAACCTTGAGCTCTCCTATTTCCTGATTTTAAGATATATTCCAAAGGGGTAACAGTTACAACAGTAGGGTGCTGGGATATATAACCAGGCACGTAGACCAACAGACGATAATAAAGATTCTAGAGACTGTAGCCCAGACCACTCAACAGGAAGGAACAGTCTTCAGCAAATGGCACCAAAGTAGTAGGAAAAACAATGAAACTGTACCCTTTATACAGCACACAAACATGAACTCAAAATGGATAAAGATGCAAACATTGGTCTTGAACCTGTAAAAAGGGGCTCACAACTAGAAAAGTTTCATGCCATAAGACTCGTTACTAATTTATGGACCCAAAGCAAGGCAACAATACAAGAACGGGCAAGTGAGCATCAGAAAAATTGCTATAGGTCAAAGTCACAAAAGACTGAAGAGGTGACCTATGCTACAGAAAAACACACTTGGAAAGCTTATCTGATTCAGAGCCATTATCTGGAATAAATAAAGAACTCCCACAATGCAACAATCCATTATCTTATTTCAAATGGGCTTGGGCTGGGGGTCACTGGAAAAGCAATTCCCTTACCTGTGCAAGGCCCTCACTTGGATCATCAGCAACACACACGTACAAACACAAACATCTCTCTAAATGCATACACCAACTGCCAGTATTTTTCTGAAATGTGTGCCATGCTACTGATCACTAGAGATGCAAATCAAATTCATAATGAGATATCACTCACATAGACTAGATTTGATATTATAAGGACAAAAATGGGAAATAGGAAGTATTGGCAAGGATACGGAGAACCTGGAGTCCTGGCGCGTGATTGGTAGGAATGGGAAATGCTAGTCACTATGCAGAACACTGTGGTGCTTCTTCAAAACTAATACAGAATTGAGGGGATTCTACAACTCTAGCCTTGGTGTGAGCATGTGTGTGTGTGCTATGCCTACCCATGTATGGAAGTCAGGGGTTGATGACAATCAGTCGGCCTTCTGTTTTAAGATGGGGTATCCTACTGCACCTGGAACTTGTCATTTCAGCTAGACTGGCTAGCCAGTGTCTATCTAGCCTATGTCTGTGCCCCAGAGCTGAGGTTACAGAGGCATAAGGCCCCTCTTGTCTTTTATGTTGGTGTCTGGACTCAAGTCTTCACACTTGCACAGCAAGCACCTCATGCACCATGCCATATCCTAGCCCATGCACACATGCTTTCAATAAATTAATTTTTCAGTTCATTTACATCATTAGCTGCTTTCCAGATATTCAATATAGACAATCAGTACTGGATGCCATGCTGCAGAACTAGAAGTCATTTTTCTGACACTAGTATTCTCCTAAATATTGGATCGTATAGCAATGAAGAGTCTGATCACACAGAGAGGAGGTATTAACGCACAACCAGAAGGGGCGAGAGGTGACCCTTCATTCGTCAGTCACAGTCAACCGTCAACCTCACTTTCTAAAAGCGCCGAGTCTTGTCCTTCCGTAAACGAGCACTAACTGTTCTGCTTTGCTATCACCCTTTGTCCACAGCCTGGATCTCCACAGCTAAAGAAGTGAAACTTCACAGACGTCAAAAGTAGGCTCAGCTCACCTTTGGTTACAGGGCCAAAAGCCTGTCTGAGTTATGAATCAAACTCTGAGAAACTTTGCTGTAGGTAAAATCATCAAGTTCTCACAGCTCTCAAATCCACCTCTAAGCAAAACCCACCAAAGATCAGAATTGCTGTCTGGCTAGTTTTTTTTTTTTTCCCCCAAAGGTTCCAGCCTCTCATGACGAGGGTCATACTTTTATCCTGCAGACATGCAATGACATGTGGTGGACTGGGGACTCATTATGACTCAAGTCCAGGGTTCAATACCATAGAACAACATATTTCCAACCACAGCAAATAAACACGCAGTTTAAACAAAGATGAGGATGGATTCCCAGAGACACACAAATGAGCTCACTTCATTTATAGCAGCATCAGCCAAACATGTATCCAGTTCCCTTGTCAGGAGTAACAAGTACGCATACCATCCTTCACTTCACAAACCTGCAGTGTACAGCTCACTAGCCTTTCAAGAAGCGCCTACTGAACCAAGAATGCTTCCAGACACTTCTCCTCACCTCGTTTTAAGACACAGGCTTTGACAGGAATAGACAGACATCCACATCTGGTTCTGAGTGAGCCACCTACAGAGTAAAGCCAGTGTCTGGAGATGGGTGGGATAAATGGTCAGGGCAGCAGGCCAGGCCCACTTCCTTGCAAAAGCAACTTGGTTTTTGATTTTCAAAAAGTATCCTAACCACTTATTTACAGAGACGGCCCAGCGGAACAGACTTGCCATGCATTTGTACTCGTGCAAAGAACAGTTTCATCCTCCAGTTTAAATGTGTAGGGAGAAGCAAATCAAGTGAGAGGTGGTGATGGGCTGGAGCGCACAGCCAGCTGGGTTTAGAACGGGCAGGATGGTGTGCCGCAGTCATCTCATCTTGTCCCCAGAGCGTACCTTAGGGCAGAGCCTGCTCTGCACAGAGACAGAGCGACTCCCAGACACCAGCTTCTCCACACACTACTCACCGCTAATCCGTGAGTGGTCCTCCTTCGTGCGGAGCCCTCGGGCGGAGTTACAAAGAGTTTTGGCCGATCCGCGGGATTTCTAGAGTGTGGAGCTTTGAAGGGCGTGATGATGGGGCTGCAAGACGCTGAACGAGGACAAATGGGGGTGACTAGAGTGCAGGTGAATGGTTTTACACACAAGAGTGCCAGGGGAGCAGGTGAAGAAAGCCAGGGGTAGGTTCAGGAGGAGGAGCAGAGCGGAGACGGAGAGAAAAGTAGAGAGAAGAAGTTACTACCTAATGGCACCCGGTCCATGTTCCTCAGCTCTCCGTATACATGTGAGTCCGTGAGGTGCCTAAGTAAAAGACCTGGAACACAATGCTACTTGTCTGTTTCAGTTGTGACTAAAGACACAGAAACAACCCAGTATTTGTGGACAGTGGCAGCCGTGTTTGATTATGAACCAATGGTTCTGCTACGACCCTGTACCAGTGATGGCATTTTTATATGGTGGCTGGTGTCTGAACAGACCTTTCCTAGTTATGTCTAAAGTGGAGGGAGGAAGCATGGAGGCAGGAAAGCCTCAGGAGCCAAGTTCAGGAGCCGTGAGGGCAAGTGACAGAGATTTAAAATGTCAACTGACCAAGTCTTCCCAGGTGTTTAGACTTGTTACAGGGACAGCTAATCATAGCCAGAAAAAAAACTGATTTATTCATTTAAAGGCAAGCTGATACATACTTCTGCTCTGCACCCCCCAAAACCAAGGCATAGAAAATCTAGGGAGACAGGATACAATTATTTAAAATGGCAAGAATGTTACTGTTAGGATGGCCACCACTGTGCCTGAGACAAAGGAAGAAAGAAAAATAGAATGTGAGGAAATAATTAGGAACATATATGGAAAAATAAACATGTGTGGGACAATGTCTGTACCCTGTCACTTGTATTTTAAATACACACTGATTGGCCAGTAGCCAGGCAGGAAGTAGAGGCAGGGCCACCAGGCAGGAAGTAGAGGCAGGGCAAGGAGAATTCTGGGAAGAGGCAGTCTGCAGTCATCACCAAGACAGAGAGGAAGCCGTACACAGAGCAAGCAAGATGTGACTGCCTCGCCGAAAAAGGTACCAAGCCACGTGGCTAGCACAGACAAGAATTATGGGCTAATATAAGTCATAAGAGTTAATAAGAAGCCCGAGATACTAGGCCAATCAGTTTATATTTAATGTAGACCTTGTGCAATTTCTTTGGGACTTAATGCCTGTGGGAACCGGGGGGGGGGGGGACAGGACCCTCAGTCAACATAAAGATGACAGCGTGTCTCTGATAGAACAACTAGAGGACATATATTTACATGCATCATTCCAAATGGAAATCTTCATAAAGACCAGAAGCTTTTAATCTCATTAAATATAACCTATTATCAATGCAACAGGCAATGATAACCTAGAGAAAGTACCGGTAGATAGTCAATTCAAAGTTTATATTCTGCTTCTCGCTAAAACCAATTACTGAACGGTAGCAACAAAATAAATTTTAAAAAAGAATAGAAGAGCCATAAAATAAAGAGCCAATCTGCAGATAAAAGCACCCCAACTGAGCATAACGCAGAGGGGAGGGGGCCAGGAGGGAAGCAATGAGTGGACATGAAACAGTGTGGGGAAGACTGGAGCGGAGTGAAAGAATCGCCAAGAGTCAGTGCTGACAGAAACGGCAGAGAAAGACAAGTTCCAGCTTTGGAACAAGACAACACACAGCATGGATTCAGGAGCATGGTGGCCACACACTGTGGAGTGTCCACAAAACGGTGGAAGATTCAACAGGCTGAAGACTGCTTTCATCGCGTGCGAAGGAGTATGGAATCCGTGGCATAAGACAGACTGTCTTGAGATGCTGCACCTTTTCCTTCAGAAATACCCCAGATGAAGTGTGAGTGCCAAGAGGGGGAGGCCAACACCCTTGAGATTCTCCAAGCGGTCTGGTGAAACATGAGCCACTGCACTGATCTCCAGAACGAGGTGCTGAGGTGCCCAGATCTGCAGTCTGGCCTCAAGAGCTGACACTTGTTAGCTCACTGGGCACTACAGAAGAGAGTTACTATAAAATTACCAAGTGGTTTGTTCATGCAGTAGACTAATGGGAATGAAGAGATAGCATTTTTAAAGGGGAAGAGGGCTTGCAGTTTCCTAAGTGCAAAGGATGAGGGCTGCTAGGTCTGTTCCAGACCTGCCAACTGTGCCGACAGAGTCAGGAAATCTAAACCCTGTCATCAGGACAGAGATGTTACTCAAAGCCTGCACTGGTGGTTCACACCAAGTGGATACATTACCCTCGCTTTTCATTAACTTCATTGGTCCATTCAGACCAATCTGCATTGTAAAAGGTTTGACTGTAGCAGCCAGGATTAGGTATGTTCAATATTGTTTCCAATGAATGTAACAAGCAAGTGAATTCAATCAGCCTTCTCAGCTCTTCAGGGCTCAGAAGGTTCCAGCTCGTAGGTTATGTTAGCAAGTCTGGCACCGGAGGAGAAGCTGCCACAGTAAGAAACTACATGCTTAAGTTGTAGGCGTGTGCTGATTTATTTCCAAGCCTGCATAGCAGTATTAACTGTTAAATTATATCTACTACCCTTGGTTATCTGTTGAGATATGGGGGCAGACAGAAAAGCAGGTAACTGATACTTTTTTTCTGCCCATCCTACAGACAGATGGAGACCATGAGATCACAGCGAGGGGCGTCATTTGCCTGCCTGGCGTCTGGTGTCCAGATAAGAAGCTGAGGTGGATGCGCAGAGGAAACAATGCCAGCAGCACAAAGCCAACACCAACAGAGGGAAGCACACACCAGGGTGATGGAGGTGGGGTTAGAGGAACGTGGGAAGAGCAGAGAGGCTTCGGAAAGAGGACTTCACCTCACCAGAAAGTTGGGCCTGGACGGCTTTACCTGTGTCTCCAGACAAGGCAGCTGTGCTTTTACTCCTGGCCAGGAAGGAATGTGTGGGCGTCAGCAGTCGGTTTACCACACTGCTCTCCCAGGGGCTGAGCTGCAGGCGGCGAGCTAAAGGTCACCACATAAGCAAGATGTTAGCAACATTGTTTCTAGGGCCAGGAGCATGCAGAATATCATACTCAATACCTCCGGAACCTTAGAGACAGCCCAGACTTTCCAGGGAGCACATGTGACCATGAGTCAGGGCAAAGGATCCCTCCTGAGGGGAGCAGCTATACCATGAGCACTGTCTTAACTCTAAAGGGGCAGCTGGAGTGGAGTTTGCTCGTCACCCTTGTTAAGCAAACAATAGGTCTGGACATGGAAATACCATTTCAGCTAGGGATCTGCTACTA
Source organism: Alexandromys fortis (assembly GCF_014885135.2). Lineage (NCBI taxonomy): Eukaryota > Metazoa > Chordata > Mammalia > Rodentia > Cricetidae > Alexandromys > Alexandromys fortis. The sequence continues at coordinate 2,992,139 of NW_026067987.1, read as the reverse complement.
TCAAGAATTCACACTGGCAGTATGAGTGCACCTATCTGATGGGCATCACGGTGGGCAGCAGACTGATGGGTAATGACACAGGGTTTCCTGGACATCTCAAATGGCCAGCCTCACTGGAGCTAGCAAGTAAGGACTAGATTTACACACAGGACTATGCGGGCTCTGTTAAACTATGATGGGTTGCCCCAAATTGTTTAGGGTAATTGGGGAGGTGAAAGAAGGCTCATGCAAAGGTCTGTATGGGGTTCTTTTGACCTTTCCACTCAGCAAGCCAGGCTTTCAGGTCCCTGTGTTTGGCACAATATAAAACTTTCGGCTGAGGATCAAGGCTAAAGCTGAAGGAAGACAAAATTAGGCAGAAACTCCAAAGTCCAATATTGTTATACACCTGAAGACTATCGGTGACGTCTGAAGAACTTAGAAAACAAACTCAAAACAACACGATGACGTGTGGGTCCCAGACTACCCGGATTTGGCAAGGCCGTGGTTAGAAAATGCATGCCAGTTAGGAATTTGTTTACACTGTTAGCATCTAGTGATGGCGCGCCAAAACACACAAGGTCTGCTCTCGAGGTGCCAGCGAAGAAGCTCGCAAGTTCCCACAGGAGCCACTCACTGCAAGAGAACCATCACCGCACTCTTCCGGACTGCCGCCCTGTGTGGCTCAGGAACGTCTCTACATGCCGTTTCCTAGAGGAATGGTACTTCAAACTCGGGGGAATCTGGTTTAGCTTATAACACCCATATACTGCTAAACACTGCTACCCTCAACACAGTTGCTTCTACCCCGGCAGAACCAAGCTCCAGGAAGTCTTTTAACGACACGACTTTATTTTAAGAGTGATTTTCTGATCAAAGCTTTAGTACTTCAGCACTTTATAACCAATAGAGCTGTGCATATCTTTCTAGCCAACCATCAGTCCTGATCTTAGGGCTTCAGCTTTATATCAGCTTTAAGGCTACTGCTACAGGCCAGAGAAAGCTCAGGCTTTTTTTTTTTTTTTGACATTCGTAGATAAAAACTTCTAGTTGAATCTGATAAGATCTCTTTCTAGTGAGATAAAAAAGCATAACTAATTTTCCAAAAAAAAAAAAAGCTGTTTTTTTTCCAATGGTTTATTGAGACAGGGTTTCCCTGTATAGCTTTGGAGCCTGTCCAGCAACTCACTCCGTAGACCATGCTGGCCTTGAACTCACAGAGATCTGCCCGCCTCTGTCTCCCGAGTGCTGGGATTAAAGTGTAGGTGGTAGTACCACCTACCACCACCCGGTTTGAAAAGTGATCTTACTGAAGATTTTGCTTAACCAAAACAAACAAAGCGAACAAAGCTTCCTGTATCATGAGAGCCCCTTCCAGGCTAGTATGATCGCTTAGACCAAGAACTTTCTCCAGCGCCTCTGACAGGGGCAGGAGAGCAGAGCTGACCCCAGAGCTTTCCCTCTGATACGATCACTTTATTAACCTTCAACTCTGCAGCCCGGTGTCTAGATTCAAGGGGCAGTTCCCTGGTTCCAGCCACAGACTAGTTATTGAGATCTACTGCCCCGGGCATCCTAACCCTCCTTCCAATTTCCTATTACATGGCGGTGGCATGGCTGTAATTGCAGCACCACGGGCAGAAGGACTAAAGCAAGTTCAAGGCCAGCCTGGTCTACACGACGAATTCCAGGCCAGGCACAGCTACAGAACAGGAACAAAGAAAGCACGCGTGGAGGCCACAGAGGTGAGAACTGCGGAGCCACGGAGCAGCTGCATGGGAGGGGCTGCTAATTTTAGCTCTAATCCCTCTCCATAATCGTTACCACGAGAGTCATTACAAGTTAGATTCTCGAGCTCTGAGGACTCAATCAACCCAAACAGAATAGATAGATGGGCTACCCAATGGATCTTAATTCCCAAACCACATTACTTTAAGAAAATCCAATCAGTTACATCATGTAGAGTGTTTAAACATAATTTTATTTCTAAATGATGCAGAATTCAGCACTTTGAATCCGCAGAGACAGGACAGGGCATCATCCTGTTCCTAGCCTGTGTCCTTACTCTCCACTTTACCTGGGACTGGTGGAGGCAGGGAAACAAGGCATAACTTGATAGCATTATAAATCCTTATCTGTGGTTTGTCTCAGACCCAGGTCCACAGAAGGGTGACACTAACGTGCTGGGTAAGTGACCACTTCAAAGGAAAGGGACATGGACAGACAGCTGGAGGAAGGACATCCAACTGTATCTGCATCTTATGTTCTACTAAGGGAATGAGCTTGAAACACAAGTCCAACCTTCCCTGAGTGCACTCGCTCTCATCTGCATATTTACGAAGGAAAATTTAATTAACAATAAATTAACATGGATAGCTCCTAAAACTTGATTACATGCTAATACCAACGCTTTAGGGAAATTTAGCTTAAAAAAGGAACAGTTTGCTTAAAAAAGCAGACAAGAATAAGAAATTATTCAAACATTTACCAATTTATAAAATAATAGCAACATTCATATAATATTATATATTACAATGGTACCATAACAATACAAAATACATGAACTGACATACACACAAAACATGCACACATTACAGTCTTATTAAAGATTAAGACAGGACACTTCCCAGTTTCTTAAAAAATGTACTCAAAACCACCATATTTTGTTATTTTTTGAAAGTATGTGCTTTTTTATTACACAATAATTCTTTAGTTTTATTTAAAATCATCTCAGTTATTAAAACAAGGAGCTTCTCTTAAAAGCTTGATTGTTTCTTTTATGATGTAAAATAAAACTTTCAGTTTATGAATAACTAAACATTCATGTACCGTAAATCCATAGGATGTATAAACACAAAACCCAGTAAAGACTTTGGCTGGAAGACCACGATCATTATTAACCTGTTCGGGAGGCAGCCATGGTGACGACAGCCTTAAAATTAGGTCAGTCGCGAAAGACTGAGATGAATGGACAGCAAACAACCAATCACGCGTGTGAGGAATGCCGTAAGGAATGGCCGACCACACGAGAAACAGTTGGCAAAGTGAAACTCTGCCGTCATGAATCATTTAAAGTTTCCTTCGAAAGCTGGCACCTAGAACTCCCGACATATGGATGACTGAAAGAAAGGAACTGTTCAGAACAAGATTGTCTGCTTTCTGGCGGATAGGTGGGTGAGTTCATTCGCTACACGTGTGAAGGAAGCACCGCTCTGCACTGCTAAAAGCACCATTCGGCCGCCGCCTTCTACAACGAGAAACGCTCTCGTCGCAAGGCAAGTGACGCTCAGCCACTTATTGCTTTTTTACTCTCAAGCTTTTTTCTTCCTATTTAAGAAAGGCAGGGAGAGCAGCTTCAGATGCTAATTCCATTTGCACACATCCAGAAAAGAGAACATCAAGTAAGAGACAGAACAGGTTTTGTTTCTCTTTGGACTGTACCTCTATCTGGAGAGTTTAGCAAAGTTGCGGATGAGGACGAGAGCCGCTTGCTAATGACAGGATCAACATGTTTCGAGAGATTCATGGTGGAAACTGATCGCCTGTCTGGATCTAAAACAAATGGAGATAATGCTAATTGACAGCCGGTATGCAGGATTGCGATTGTTCATCGGCAGGAGGAGAAGAGGCCTGGAGGCATCAGCATTATTTCTAGGTCTTCCATAACAGCAGTGTTCTGAGTGGACATACTAAAGTCACTTAAAGGCTAGAAAAAATAAAACCTTTAGTTCAGCAGTTTAAACACAAGCATGCTATTATAACACGAGCTGATGAAGACAAACCCAAGGGCAAGCGTAAGAGGTGATGCAGGCCGACCGTGAAGCAGAGACGCCAGGGACAGGGGCTGTGGGTGGGAAAATACACTGCCAACCTGGGGTAAAATGCACACCAGGGCCTGCTGCTGGGTCCTGCCTAGATCCCAGCTACTAGGAAGCTAGCCCAGAGCAGTCCCTTCGAGGCCAGCCTGGGATCTTTGCGAGCTCCCACTCCCTGACTTGACTTAGTCTGACCTGACCTAGCCTCTGACTTCCTATGCCTCTGACCCCCAATTCAAGGGACTGCAGGTGCACACCACTTAGTTTAAGTCTGTCTGTCTGCCTGTTTCCTTTTCTCCCTCCTTCCAGCTTCCTGTTTCTTCCTCTCTCCTGGGGGCTGAACCCATTGTTAGGTAAGGAACTGTATCTGCAGCCCTAAGGCTGTCTTCAAACAGAAAATCAATAAACAAAAAGGGTCCAGTGGTCGGAGTTTGTCAACTGTGCCATGCTTCTGGGTTTGCCTTAGTACTGAGGGTGTCTGGTTCTAGACAGCAAAAGTGTAATCAGTGCATAAACCTGCCCAGCAGAACTGTTAGCAATATAAATCAGAATTCTAAGTCAGTGAATATTTTTGTTAAAATTATCGTGTAGTCAAATAATTTAAGAATGGCCTTGGGGTTCAAATCAGAAGGGAAATCGTCATTATGAAGGCAAAAAAAATTAAAAATGAGTTCTGTTAATTTGTTATCAACACAGCAGAAACAAATCACAGCCTTACTCATTAGAGGTCATGCTGCCGGGATGGACGACACGAGGTAAAAAATCTCACTGCCCATCTGGCAGCAGTGCCTGGACTCTCTGACCTACAATGGCTGAAGTTAAAGAAGCAGCACCATCTTTTCCCCTAGTGGCTAATGAAAGTACAACAGAAATGTTCTCTGCAACATCACCACTGGTCTGAACAATCTGGGCAGTAAACATTTTTGATGAATGTTCCTATAGCATAGCCGTTTTGACGATTATCTATAATCTACTGGTAATAACTCATTAAAGAGATGTGACTTTTCACCTGAGATTACCTTTTATAGCTGGAATTGAACTCTTTTTAAAAAGAAAAAAAAATGACCTAACATGATTACTGTGACTTACATTTTCATTTCTCTGCCGGGGTTCGGGCAATGAGGAGACATAGAGGATAGAGGGGAAACACTAACAGGACCACCCTGAGGATGAATGTGGTGTGTGCTTGAGGAAGGATGAAAGCCATGCCCACGTGATTCGACGGCAGCATTTCCTGATGTTTATACTCTAAGCTTCAGCTGAGGGGAGCGGTATCTTTAGTAAGCCTAGCCTCTAGAATTTCTCAGTGGTTACTAAAAACACTCAGTTCTATTTCCTAGTAAGCAGAAAAAAAAATGAGCTAGACAGTCTTTTATCCACCATCTCACAGATGAGACTGCCGGCACCGTGGACGGGTGCCATCGTGCGCCAGCTGAGACTTCTCATTCATTTCTCCTCCTCACTGAACAAAAATTTCACAAAAGGATTGGTGATTTTACAAATAAAATTGCTTTCATGGTAGCAAGCTGATGTCCAATGGTCAGACAAGATGCTAACTTTAATGGGGACCATTTCTAGGCTTGGAGGGCCTGGCCTGATTAGCAAGACGTAGGAGCTGGCATCGCACAGGCGCAGCCATGAAGTGAAGGTGCTAAAAGTGAGCAGAACTGGATGTCTCTCGACACCACGGCAGATCACCCCAGTCTTTGAGACTTCAACAGAGTCCAGTCATTCCCCACACAAACGTCTCTTTTCTAATAGACCAGTAGTGTGCGCCAGCCAGTCATTATAGACTGGATTTTACCTACCGGCTCCTAAGTGCATCACTGGCTTTCCTGCTTCGAATAGCAATGTAGAGAGCAAGAATTGAGGCTGAGTAGGCTTACTGTTTCTCAGCGATGTTTGGCACTGTGTGACAGAGCATTTCTGTCATGTAGACAGGAAGCATGAAGCTCAAAGAAAAACATGGTTATAAAAACATTTACGATGAGCATTTTTCTTCATGGGACATCCATGAAAACCATTTCTAGATGAAGCATCGCGTATAACCTTGTCATTTTTACGATGGCAGGTTTGGTGTGTCCTCCAGCACAGGTGGTAAAGAGACATGGGGAAAACGTGCTTCTACGTTTGGTCCAGTGTCACGGGGAAATAAACTGTGGTTATACTTTCTGAACTTAAAACAAATGAAAGGGTTATAAAAGCAGCAATGAAAAAAATACAGCAAACATACAAATAATTCAATCACTCAGCTAAAAGTGAAGCTGTCTATGAGTATGTCGGATTGCTAGCTACAGGAGCTGTTAACAGGATGCGCTTTGGTTACAGGTGACTCTTAGCTAGAAGTCATTTAAATAGGCTTTATTAAAAATGACTTAAAGAGAAAGTGGGATTATTTTAACACCTTAAAGTCACCGGAGTCATGACATCGCACTTAGGAAACACTGCCCATCTCAGAGCTGGGTCCTAGCGGGCATGCGTGATGACTAGGGAGCTGGCGGTTTGGCTGTCCACGAACTGGTCCTAAGTCTGAGGGGCTACCAACAAAGCAGGCAGTCAGCACTTACAGGGGTGTCTGTACCAGATTCTCTAGTACCCCCCGAAGCTGTGATGTGCTGGTCCACCCCCGCTAAATGGAGAAGGTGAAAAATGATTCAACAAAACCACCCGGGGACAGAGGTAAGGCGTGATTAAAAAAAAAAAAAATCAGACTCACACAAATGAAAAAGAATTAACATACTACTATGTAAGATCAAAGGGTAATGAATTTACAGTACAAAATATTTCTCATCTAAAGCACCTCGCATGCTCCTCCCCTACATCAGTGCTGCATGTGTCAGCGTCAGGGTACACGTGCTCATGGAACTGACCCTGATTCAGCTTCACTGCTGAGATTCTTTCCCGAGGAGAAAGGGACATGGGTTAACTTATCCCTCAGTCATGAAGACCTTATGCAAACGGATCACTAACACAGTTCAGTCTTGAGTTTTAGAAATGCCCCATAGCTCTCCTCTCTAGGGCACTCTGCAACCCAAACAGAAGGGAGCTCGCGCGGAGGCAAAGAGAGGTCCTTGGGTCTTACCTGCATCACCCTTGCACCCTCAGACAGCGGGAGCATCATTTAAATAGCATGGAATTGTTTCAGCAACCAGAGATTTGGGGGGTGGGGTAGGGGGCAAATGCACTTTTACTGTCCAGGAAAAAAAAATCAAAAACAAAGAGGAGATTTGAGGTGGTATCTGTATTTACCTGCACTGTGGATGCTGTGGCTCCCATGGAGAGGGCCTCCCCATGACCACCGGTTATATTTCTGTCTCGGCTTCTGGCTCCTTTCCATTGTTCGTCGTACAACAGCTTCATGGCGCTCCTTATGTGGGACAGAAGAGCCAGCGGTTAGGTTTAGCTGGTTGAAGATTCTGCAACTTAAGGCAGAATAGTGAAGACTACCTAAGTTCTTGCCCTCCTATATTGCTGTTATAATCTGTTTCCTAACTTCTGTACTTTCTTTCTCTGCAACCATTAGTTCCTAGTTCAAAAGCCCTTGTGTATAACAGATACTCACACTTCCCTCTGGGTGTGACACCTTCACCATCACACAGAAAGGGCCATGGTAGTCAGGTCTTCACTTGGACTGAGTCTCAGCATGTGTTTTTATTTACTTTTATACATGTTATGTAGTGTCTTGTTAGCCTCAAACTTGTGATGCTTTTGCTTCAGCTTCCTGACTGCTAGGACTATAGGCGTGTATCATTAGGCCCCACTTAACTGGTGGGGTTTTTATTGCTGTTGATATTGTTTGGTGTGTGTGTGTGTGTGTGTGTGTGTGCTACAGCGATTCAAGGTGTTGGGACCTTATGCATACTAGCAAGTGTTTGGCCCATGTCTATATACCCAGCCTCATATAGAGCCATACTTAAAAAAAATAGAATTCAGAAATTGAGGACACAATAATTTTTCTTTTCCCTCTACCCACAAGCAGAGTGAATACTAAGGAAAAGTTAGAAAGAACTCTCAAGAGTGGGAGGGCTCCAAGAAAGGAAAAGCCTTTTCTCTTTGAGGTCTGGTACGTAACCTAGGCTAGCCTTGAACTTGTGGCAATCCTATCGCCTCTGTTTTCTCAGTGTTGGGATTACAAACATGTTCCTTCTCACCTGGCAAGGACTCCCGTGGCTTCCTATGCTGTATAACCCCGTGTAACTAAACTATTTTGAACATAACTATCCCTCCTTTTTTTTTTTGAGAAACTTATAGAACACTTATTTAAGGTTTGAATGAGTGTTAAGTGAAGCACATATGTGGAAATATTACCTGTGTGGAAATGTTAACAATGTTTACAAAGGAAATGTTTACCCTATGGGAGCCCAGATGGGAACATGAGTACTCGGCGTTCCAGCAGCAACACTGACAACCAGTCATCTTCTCCTGTCTCCCCCGCCCCCCCGTGCTGTGCTCCCCAACACCTGCAGTTATCTTTATGGCTGATGGCATGGCAACCATGCATCCGCACTAGGCATCCCGCACTACAGAAGCAGGGAACCTTCCTCTACAGAGGGGTGTGGCCACACCTTGTCTTCCTCCAGCCTCTGTCTTCGCTTCTCCTCCACCGCAGCCCTCCTCCTCTCTTCCTTCAGCCGCTGGTCCTCCAGCTTCCTCCTCCGTGCTTCCAGGTGTCTTTCATAGTGCTGCCGGGCTCGCTCTTCTCTTTCTAGCCAGACGATTTCTCGCGCAGCTTTGGGGGCAAACAGGGAGATCCAACACAGGCAAGCTTAGGACTTGAATAGTTAGTGCTGGGTAAGGGGTCCACACTGAACAAACGGGCTCTGTCAGTCTGTGAGGATCCAGCTTGGCCTTTGCTTTCTCACTACGTCAAGGAGGCTGCCCTGAATTCTGCTCTTTGGGAACACGTATAGCTCTCTGGTTTGTTGTGGTAGCTTTATAGCTTAGGCTGCATGCTGGCACTGCTCTGAGGCTCTGGGATCAACAGCACCACGCCCCTATCTCTTTTTCAAAGGGCTGGCGACACAGCTCAGCATGGCAAAGCACTTGCCAATGCAAGCCCGATGACCCGAGTTGCATCCCTGGGGCCAACAGTGGAAGGAGAGAGCAGACTCTCTAACGTGGTCTCCTGAAGTCCACATGTGTGCCTGCACGCTCCTCACACACACATTGCACACACACCACCATCACAATGGCAAATGAAAAAGTGCGACATCCTGCCAGGCACAGTGGCATACATCTGCAAACCCTGCACCTGGGAGGCTGAGGCAGGAGGATTACCAAGAGTTGAAGTAGAGCGCATAATAAAACTCTGCTTCAGAAAGAGTCTATCCTCCAGCCTCTCTGTTCCTTCCCCCTCCCCAACCCACCTCTCCTCACTTTTTCATTCCTTCCTTTTTACTTTTGCTTATTTATTTATTTATTTATTTATTTATTTATTTATTTATTTTGAGTTTATAGCCCAAGCTGGCTTGGAACTCACTATGTAGCCCAAGGTGGTTTTGAACGCATGACAATCTTCTGCCTTGGCCTCCTAACCGTTGAAATCACAGGGGGAAGCCACCATGCCTAGTTATGACTACATTTCTTTCATCATAGCCTTGGTTCTCTGGAAGTACAAAGCAATGTGGAGAGAATTAGCTGAGAAGCAATGAATTAGGTGCCTCGCAGGTTCATCTCAGTGAATCAGCTAAGCCAGGAGAGAGAGCAAGAGGTCGTTTTGGGCACTCAGGGAGCACACAGTTTAGTTAGGTAATACCTAGACAGCACTGACTTCCTCTCAGGGCTGTTGGTGAGCCCATGGTGACACACAGAACACTTGGTGGGGTGCCATGCTCTTGTATGGGTCCAACACATGGAAATAACGAGGCTGGGTGTTAATCCCGGAAACTCTTTGTTCTAGTGCCACAGACAGCATTCAGCAAATAGGATACAGGTAAGGAAGAGAACTCAGAGTGTGCTCACAGGCTAGGTGGACACCCTACCTACACCCATCACAGTCTGTTATGGTCCTGGTCCTTCTGAGCAAGTGGGGAACATACTTCACTGCTGTATGAGGAACAGAATGGAGAACAAATGGATGTCGTCAACTTCTGCAACATGCACCGTTTTGCCTCTGTTTCATTTCTTTTCCTTTATTTTTGTGCTAGGGTCGGAACCCAGGGCCTTATACTCTACCATTAGCCTTAGCCTACAACCCCAACGTGAATTTCAAGTAAGGTGCAGAGCATTCCTAGTAACACTGGATAATGACAGCCAATAACACCACCAAGAGTCAAAACGGAGAGGGATAAGAGCAGTATATATAATATGATATAAAAATAATATTTTAATATTTTGAAATCTTGGGGAAATTATCTGATTTTTAAGTTAGAGAAAATGTCTACAACAATCTCTAATATATATATATGTATTATGTATGTGTGTGCGTATATATAATTTATTTATTTGTTTTGAGATAGCATCTTGCTATGCATTTCAGGCTAGCTTGGAACTCACTCTATAACTCAGGCTGGCCTTTGCCTCCCTGGTGCTGGAGTTTTATAGGCATGCACCATGCTTTCCTTTGTTTTCATTTGGAATGTGAAGGTCTGAATCTTAGGGCTGTGGATATAGATTGTTAGAGCTCCTGCCTAACACACACAAGGCCTTAGGTTTAGTCTTTAACCTTTACAGTTTACTTCAACACTTGTTGTAATTGTATAAAGGCTAATAAATGCCTTTTTCTCTTTTTCTTTTTGGTTACTGCAAACAAACATGAAATAATTCCTTGAAGGAGATGTCGCTTAATTCAGCTCATGGGCTCTAAGAAGGGCGCTGTGGGAAGGAAAAATAAGAGACTCTGAGGATGGAGAGTAGAATTATTTTACAGGACTGCGAGCATTCGTGTAGGAAATATTTCACTCATTTCATTCAATGCAGCTGGAGTTTTAGCCTAGTGGTAGGGTATGAGTGTGAGGCTCTGGATTCAGATCCTAACACACACACACACACACACACACACAAAGAAAAGAGGCTGAGGCAACAACTATAGATGTTGCAGAAGTTAATGACTTTTAAAATGAAAAGAAAATGGTAATTGCTAACAGCAGAGCAAAGCACAGGGAACTTCCAAACTGGTAAAGAGACTGAGATGAACAGTGTGATCTGCATGAGGCCCACTCCCACTTCCACCCTGCTCAGTACCGCTGCCTGTACAAGGAAAACAAAGGAGATGAAGTTTGTTTGCTTTAAAACATTTATTTAATGTGCATTGGTGTTTTGCCTGCGTGTATGTCTGTGTGAGGGCGCTGGGTCCTCTGGAACTAGAATTAGAGACAGTTGTGAGCTACCCTGTGGGTACTGAGAATTGAACTCAGGGCTTCTGGAAGAGCAATCATTACTCTTAACCAGTGAGCAAGGAGCTTTTAAAAATGCTACAAGAATCTGGGAATGCTGGTGACGCCTGTAATCGCAGTCCTTGGGAGGCAGAGCAAGCCTATCTCTAGTTCAATGTCAGGCGGTGCTCCACACTGAGACCTTGTTTCAAGTCCCACCATATTCCTCACCCTCTCCCCAAAATGGTAGAAGGAACAATAATCCTATATTTAAGATTGAATTTTTTTTAAGTTAGGCTACCTCTCAAATAACCAGATGTGCTGTTTGAAAGGGGCTGGAGAGATGGCTCAGAGGTTAAGAACATTGCCTGCTCTTGCAAAGGTCCTGAGTTCAATTCCTAGCAACCACATGAAAGGTTCAGCGTGTAGCTCATTTCCCAGCAGCCTGCCTGCCTAGAACACAAGGCCCTGGAGCTGATCTTCAGCCTGCCAAGAAAAAGGAATAAGCGACAAAGAGCCATGAGACTATTGGAAATAAAAACGTAGTAGGTGAAAATGTTCTATACAAAGAAGGCTTGGAATTGAAATGAGAAGATTCAAAGAAGTTAAACCATGTTCCCAAGATCACGTGGTGCAGCAGAACTAGAGCTGGGATCTTAATTCAGCTGATTCCACAGTCTGGAATCTGCCTGCACAGTCTCGCCTACCCTGAAGCAGAATCTGCTGTGGCTTGTCTTCTCTGGCAACCTCTGGGAATGCTGTGTGAAGTGTGAAGGCCCATGCCCCTCCTCCGCGCTTCCCCTTCAGAAGTTTGCCACAGGGAACTCCTTGTCACCTTAGAAACAGCTCTCACACCCAGTGTGCTTTCCCTGACCCTCTCGCTGCTATTGTAGGCTCTCCTGCTCCTCCTGCACTGGAGACTCCTCTTTCACATTTGCTCCTCTCAATACACAAATCTAGAGAACCCGCCAGCTCGCCGCACCCTCACGGGTGCTACCTCTGTCCACCATGTCTCCCGCCTGGCAGCCTGACACTCAAGTCTCTCCTGAGCAGCAGTCTGGAGAGTTCTCCAGCTCCGCTCCAGACACTGTACCCACGGGGCCAGTCCCACGCCTGCCTACACTCACAATGTCTAGTCTAGTGGGTGGTTTAAAGCACGCCCTGGGGTCCATCCCTAGCATGGAGGTGAAAGAGCAGGAGAGAGGAAGGGAGGGGAAACGAAAGGACTCTCAAGAAGGTGGCTTACTTTGATGAATGTAACTCAAGGCTTTCCCACTTATCATTTTTATATTTATTTATTTATTGGAGACGGGATTTCACTCTGTACCTTAAGCTGGCCTGGAAGTCACTAAAGTCACCTAAGCTGGCTTTGAACTCAGGGTAACCCTTCTGTCTCAGTGTCTTAAGTTCTGGGATAAAACCGTCTTTCCCTTGACCTGTAACTGAAGTATGCAGTGGAGAGCTGTCTGGTGTGGCCTTGCAGGACACCCACCAACAGCCCACAACACTGTCTCTTGTGTGAGGGGTCCCCACTCGGCCTGTTTCCCTGTGCCTGAAGGCTAATGGAACTGAGGTGCTGGAACAGCAGTTTACACATGTGGAAACCCTAGAACGCTCCCTTTGTGTGTGGGGAGGAGGACTTGAGATAAGGAAAAAAGACAAAGAGAAAGTTCCCAGAAATTCTAATCTGTATTTAGCCTCTGCTTGACCAATGGCTGTCCTTGGAACTTCTGGTTACCATCCCAACCCTAATCTCAGACACACCTCACAGAATGGTAGCATTGTCCTCTTCTGGCTGTCTCACAAAGCCCTCCCAGCAACCACAGACACCCCTCTATCTGCTATTCCTTAGCTAAAAAGAATCCAAACTTAGAGTGTCAGGCACTTAGTCACGTGACTGGCCATGCTCCTCCATATCACCTGGAAAGAGGCTCTGCTCATACTCTATGCCGACTCCGAGTCAAGGACAGCCATTACCTTCACAGCTGTGCTCGGAGACAGGCATGCTGGGAGACACATGGAAGTGAGGTCACCTGCTCCACAGCTCACGAGTGGCACAGCTGGAGTACAAACTCCCACACGTCTCCCTCTAGAAGCACAATGAGCCTTCTGGTAAAATGTCTGGACTGGAGCCTCTCCCGGTGACTAATGCTCTTCCTCCACACCGGGGAGATAGGCAAGGTCCCCGTTACGCAACGTCACCTTGGACTTTATCATCTGCGCACTAGAATTCTTACTGCTCAGGTTTAAAATCTTTTTATGCTCACACTTAAAGGCAAAGTAAATTAAGGAATAAAAAGATGATGGGTCAGCCACGTTATTCATCTGATCTGCAGACTTCACCCATCCACAGAAAGCATTTAGTCTTGCAGCCTGAGCCTGACTCATGTCCACGTTCCCCCGACAGGAGGCGTCTGGTCTCAGAGCCATCTCTTACCCACCTGCCAGTCTAGGAACATCTGTATAGTTCACCAGGCGCCAGTGTTAGGCGGCCGGTGCTGAGACTCATCACAGATGAGCTAAGATACACACTTGGTATCTGGGTGGGAGGCTGCCTGGAAGGGCTGCTCCCTGCTCCCTTAATTCTGACACACATCCCCTCTCTGGTGTCGGTACTCACCACCCCACCCTCGCCTCCTTCTTTTGAGACTAGTCTTTAAAGTCTCCAAAGTTTTCCTTGGAACGAAACCTCTCTAAGAATCGAAGAGGTTTCACGTCGACTCTAGTCAGGGTTATAGCATCAGTGGGGGTTTGTTAATAAATACTAATTTGCTTGTCAGTGTTTTTGAGATGAACATTTTATACCAGGTTGAAATGATAATTTATTTATCTCTCAATTGTACTCACTAATAGTTCCTAAATTGATAATACATTAAAAAAAAGACAAAGTGAAAAAGCTATGGCTGGAAAGTCTAATATAATTGTCTCAGCTAATCTAATTGAAATTTGTTCCAAGGCTAAAATCATTTTTATATTATTGTGCTCTTTTGAAAATACATTCTAAAAGATCTCTTGGACAGCTTTAAACTTAGCTGTAAAAGCAAACATAAGCTCTAAGTAAAGAACTATAAGCTCTACAAGAGCTGTATCAATAATACATATATATTCTATAATAATCTTTGATCACATTTATTTTATGCATGCATATGTCTGTAAGTGTACGTGGGCACATTCATGCCGTAGTACACATGTGGAATCTGGTTCGGTGTTAGGAGCCTTTACACACTAAGCCATCTCCATCCCTCTTCCATGATTTTATGGAACCCGGAGAAGCCCAGACAGCCTGGGTGGGAATGAAAGTACACTCACGTAAAGCTTTTGGTCTCAGAGGGTCAGGGTGTTGCTCAGTGCTAGACTGCTTACCTGTAGCATGTGCAACAACCTAGGTGCTGTAGCAACAACAACACATACACAAAATTTGGTATTTGCAAAAGACAAATTAGCAACAACAACACATACACAAAATTTGGTATTTGTAAAAGACAAATTAGCAACAACAACACATACACAAAATTTGGTATTTGCAAAAGACAAATTAGCAAATACTAATTTGCTTCACCGTGTTCTTGAGAGTGACGACTTCTCTCCGCTATACTCCCTAATGTGGCTGTCCCTGAACTGATAACACATTGAAGTCAGAAAAACAGGCAAAATAACAAAACTATGTCTAGAAGGGCAAAGTCTAACATAATTACCTCAGCTAATTTACCAAATTACCAGAAGTATGCCAAACCACTTGAAAAATTAAACCTAACACTTCAAACTCTATATTATTTTCAAAAAGAGAAACTTTGTATCTCTTAAAATGTAGAGGACTTTTTTTTTTTGTTAAATATTCCTTAAGTATTCTCCTGAACTTTGTCAAACTACTGCAGGAGTATTAATCTTAATAGCACATGGAGGTCAATAAGGTTCAAACAACAGCTGTACTTTGAATAATAATCTTATTCTTCTGAGACGCTGGTTAAGCGTATCAATTTAGCTCTCCCGTGAGACAACTACAGGAAAATCAGGCAACTATAGTAACTCGGAACACCTGCTGTGATCACCTGCAGTTAAAGTGCATAGATTTACTTGATTCAACATTTAACAATTAACTGTTGGACATTTACTATGTACAAGGCTATTCTAGGTTCTGCTACTGGGCTTTAGAATTGGCAAAGGTACAACCTTTTCTGTTATGGAAGGTATGTACCCTAGTGAAGGCCGATGGAATAGTAAGCAAGTTAAGTATTTATCTATTTAGATGTTGACAATACTAGAGAGAAAAGGGGAGTTTTAATTTGAGGGATCTGCAAATCTGAGTAAAGAGGTCAGGAAATATCCCACCATGGAGGCAGCATTTCAGTAAAATTTAAAGGGAGAGAGAATGAGTTATGTGGGTTTCTCAGTGTGCTCCTGTTGGAGCCAACAGCAGTTGGTTCTTACTCAAGGATACGCCTGGTGGGTTTAAGGAACAGGAGACCAACCACAGAATTCTGGCTTCTATTGGGTGAGAAAGAAAGTCACCAAGAGATCTGAAGCAGAGCTGTTGATGTAGGAGGGTCATCTGTCTATGTGTTGCTTTCATTGGTTGAATAAAGAGACTGCCTTGGCTTTTTGATAGGGCAGGATTTAGATAGGTGGAGTAGATGAACAGAATGCTGGGAGAAAGAAGCAGAGACAGGAAGATGCCATGATTCTCTGGCCTGAGATGGACATAGGTTAGAATCTTCCTGGTAAGTCATGACCCTGTGATGATACACAGATTACTAGATATGGGTTAAAGCAAGATGTGAGAGTTAGCCAAGAAGAGGCTAGATATAATGGGCCAGGCAGTGCTTAAATGAATACAATTTGTGTGTTGTTATTTTGGGGTATAAGCTAGCTAGCCAGGCGGCTGGGAGCCGGGCAGTGGGAATGCAGCCCACCACTGCTCCTTTTACTACAGAGCTGTGACATGATAGTAGTCATATTCTAATGGGTGAGAAGAGCCAATGTGGCAATGAGAGGAAGTGAGAGCCTGGAAACAAATAAGAGATCCCGGTGGTACGCGTGGACGCACTAGCAGCAGAAGGTAGAAGAAGTCGCATTTCAGAAATTGGAGGGCATTTATTGACAATCTCATAGCCTAATTGAAAGGAAGGGATGTGAGAGAAACAAATGTTGGCTAAAACATTATGTATTATTATTATTTTATTCCTAGGAGTTAGGGAAATTTATTTTCAATATCCTAGACTCTCTGGCTCAAAACTAAATACATATTTATTGATTAAATGAATACACGAACCAAAATCACACAAAGTAGCTTTGAAAAGGCAGAGGTGGAGTCAGGCATGATGGTACATGTCTACAATCTTAGCACTCAGGAGGTAGGGGCAAGAGTTCAAGGTCAGCCCTCATTACACAGTAAGGTTTTATATCAATAAATACACAATAATAATAATAATAACAATAAATACTGTCTCCAATAAATGAAGTGGTGGTTACTTTTGCCTTAAGTTATCTAAAGTAAAATGTTCACTGTCCAATAAATAGCAAATGCACCTATCCTTGTTAATGGTCTTCGACATAAGTTACAGGACCTATTATTTCTACTAATAGATTGGAACAAATCCCCTCCCCCTACACAAGTTACTAAAATCCACTCCAGCACTTACAAAATCCTACATTTTGCCCTCTTGGTTTGTGTCAAATCAGAGTCAACACAATGCCTATGCACTACACTTGTGCGATGACACACAAACCCCCTCTTCAGTAGCCTTCCCGGGACTTATGCCTCACTTAACTTTTGAGAAACGTATTTCAGTCTTCTGAAGTATAGGACTGCTATTTACTCAAAGAACTTTACAACCTGGGGAGTTTTCACTCCAGTGTTGGTGACTGTGTACTTAACACATGCTCAAACAGCTAACACAGAGGAAAGAACAAAGGGTTACTAATCATTACTGTCATTTTAGATTCTCTGAACTCCTTTCAATCATCACAATATACTTTCAAACAAGTTGACAATCTACAAAACCATTTACATTATTATGACAAGCTCACACAACAAGCGTAACCATGGTAGCAATTTGCTAGTTTTGGTGACAATACCCAATGAGGTATGTAGGTTATTCCCTTGTTCACAGTCAGTGCTCCAGAAACACTATCATTACTGTTTCACTGAAAACTATAGTTTAAGGAAGATGAGCAAAATTTCTAGCATACATTTTATATTTAGCACTGTGTCATGTATTGGAATATTGAGAAATGGAGAGCACAGTAAAAAAAGCCTTTAAATTTTTATAACCAAGGAGGTATATAAAAATCCAAACAGAAAAAGTTCCTCAGCGTATAACACAGCACTAGAGTACACACAAGATACAACAGCTACGCAAAATACAGCATGAGAGGAAGTGCTGTGCCCTGCAACCAAGGCTTGGAGATGAGGGCCAGCAGGGATCTAACACAGAAGTCTCCATGGAAGGATGGTAGGGTAGCTTCTGTGATAAAGATACACTTCCTTCAGGCCGGGGCAGGGAAATGGCAGCGGGCAGAAGACATTCCACATGGATCTAAGGTTTACTCTGAAGACAGAGCCAGTGATACTTGATGGCTTCAGGGATAGACCATTTCAACTTCTACTCTTTTTTCCCCACCCCCAAAGCTGAGGACTGAACCGACGGCCT
The DNA here is from genome assembly GCF_014885135.2 of Alexandromys fortis. NCBI lineage: Eukaryota > Metazoa > Chordata > Mammalia > Rodentia > Cricetidae > Alexandromys > Alexandromys fortis. Next base: position 2,974,382 of record NW_026067987.1, on the reverse strand, counting down.
TGTGCTTGCTAGGCAAGCGCTCTACCACTGAGCTAGATCCCCAACCCCTCAACTTCTACTCTTATACTGGGTTAGGGACAGGGAAAGCCTGAGCTAAAGGATTAGGCTAAGTCTAAATTGTCTGCTGGTAGCTACAGATAACCCTTGAATAAACCTGGATAGACATGCATCAGTGAACAGTGTTGGGCTAGTCAAGGAAGATCTCTCTCTCTCTCTCCCTCTCCTTCTCTCTCTTTCTCTCTGTATGTGTTGTATATGCTTGCGGGAACATGCATGCTCACAGGTGTTGACTCGTGTGTGTGTGCACGGAGAGGCCAGAGATTGATGCTGGCTTTCTTCCACTATCCATCTCCACCTTACTTTTGAGATGGTCTCTTATTGAGCCTGGCACTCACTGTTGGTTAGACTGGTTAGCGAGTTCCAAGGCTCTGCCTGTCTCTTCCTCTCAAAGATGGGGTTATATACATGCAGCACCATGCCCCAGTTCTATGTGAGCAGCTGAACTGGTGCCTTTATGTCTTCACAGTGAGCACTTAGTAGCTCAGACCGATACTAAGATTCCAGCAACCCTAGCAACAGCTGAGATGCCACAAATGGCTACCCCCATAAAAAAAAAAAAAACAAAAAGCAAAATACGACCCCAATTTCTTAGGGCCAGGAATGTGTTGGCACAATTGATTAGATACAGATGTTACCAAGACAAGGCAGTGTGAGTGACAGATGACAACGTAGCTGAGTTTCAGGCAGAGTGTGGTGGCTCTTACCTGTAATCGCAGCACTCGGGGCTAAGGCAGGAAGGGTGCTGGGAGTCTGAGGCCAGCCTAGGCAAAAACTCTAAACCAAAACAAGTTCTGCTACAGACAACGGGACCACCTGCCGCCTTAGGAGTAGCTCCAGATGTGAGAACCATCGACATCACCCGAGAGAGGACTGAACACACCAGAACAAACCATCAGGACAAAGACATTAAAGCTAGGAAGAGACAGCAAGAGAGAAGTGGAAATTTAGAGGGGGCTTTAAAAATGGCCTGAATTGATTTAGATGAGTGGAATGATTGAGGAGACCACTTATAAAGCTTTTAAGATGAGGGGGGAAGCTTTCAGAGAGCATGTGCCCTATGTCCAACAAAGCAGTCTCATCGAGGATGAATTATGTTGGATTTTATATAAAAAAAACCAACGGATATTAGAGTAAGAACAGGCCAAGTGACAGCCTGAGTCTGACCATAAAAGCATTAAAGCATGACTCAGACTTAACATAGAAAACATTAATAGATCCTGTCTATTTGCTCACTAGTACAAATAGACCATGCCTCCCGATGAAACCGCCAGATACTTCTTCCTTTCCCACTCCTGAATTTACCTCAATTTTCAGGACTGAAAAGCAAATAAATCAGCAAAGAAAAAAAATAACTTTAAAATGATTTCAACATTAATTTCAACCTACATCCAACAGAAAATAATCACAATATTTTTTTTCGTTTCCTTCTAAAAACTGAAATATTTCCATAGATGTAGCACTATAAAATTTGAAAATACAGAAGCAGCTGACATAAACAACCTTTGGTTTTTGTATCGTGCATATTTCAAAGGGTTTCTCTTCATTAAAAGTCTTTGGTTTTGAATACTCCTGTGCAGGCCAGTTTGTCTGACTTTACTGCCAGGGAGCAGTGTGCAGAGGAGGAGGTGGAGGCCTAAGGGTCACAACAAGCCTGCTTTCCAGGACTGCCCGTCTGCAGGAAGCATAGTGGAAACGGGGACAGTAGGTCTAGGAGGAAACAGCCAAGCTCAGAAAAACAGCAGAGTTGAATTATTTCTCAGTAAGTTAGTGTTTAAAAACATCTCAGCAGCAGAAGTTGTGTTCCATTGGGCCTAATTCAGCACTAAAGAGGCAGACGATCCTAAGTTCGAGGCCAGCCTGGGCTATATAATAAGACCCTACGTTAGTAAAACACAAATCAACCAAAACGGCTGGTGAGATGACTCAGTGGGTAAAGTGATGTTCTACAGGTCCGAAGACCTGAATTGGATGCCCAAAACCTACATAAATGTAGAAGCAGCGAACCAATCCATAAAGTTCTCTGGATCTCCCCCCCCTTGCCTCCCCTGCCGCCAAACACAAGTCGACAAAAAGTAAAAACCAAGGCAACAGATGAAATGACATCCTCTTGCCAGCCAAGAAAGAGAAACAAAGTCACCAGTGTCACCAGGACACCAGTGCCACACACCTAGGTTCTCGATCAGGAGTAGGAAGGGAATGGGTTAGAGAGGCTGGTTCCTCCGTGGATGAGCTAGCTCTTCTGCACTACATGACTTCAGCAGAGCAGGGGCCATTTTCTGCAGACCTCAGGCCCTAGCTTCCTTAGCGTCAAATAGAGGCTGAGGGGGTTAGTAATCAAATGCTAGCTATATAAAATTGTCAAAAATAAAAGTTAAAAAATGGTTGTTGGATAGAAACAATAAGAGCACTCAATATAAAAGTTCAGTTCGGGCCAGGCGGTGTTGCCTTTATCTCAGCACTCGGGAGGTAGAGGCAGGTGGATCCCTGTGAGTTTGAGGCCAGCTGGTCTAAAAGCGAGTTTCAAGACAGGCACCAAAGCTACAAAAAATAAAAGCAAACAAACAAAGAATTTCAGTGCTAGGGGCTGGAGAGATGGCTCAGTGGTTAAGAGCACCGACTACTCTCCCAGAGGACTGGGTTCAATTCTGAGTACCCACATGAAGGTCCACAACCGTCTATAACTCCAGTTCCAAGGGGATCAGACACCCTCACACAGGCACACAGGTAGGCAAACACCAATGAACATAAACTAAAAATAAAAAAAATTTAAAAAGTACAAAAAAAAAGTTCAGTTCTGGGAAACAAACAAAGATATCAAATAAAGGAAGGGCTGGCACTGGTTCTACAGCCAACGTTCTAGAACAGGGGACTGCTCCTCCTCTGAGTGCTGTGCTTGCCACTTCCTGGTAAAGCCAGTCCTGTGACTCAGCTTGCCAGGTGGCTGCTGACCTTTCACGAGGGCCTCTGGTGACAAGAGGAAAAGCAGGAACCTTGGCATCAGGTGTCTGCCTTTCCTGTCTGTAAAGTCAACAGCAGGACTATTTCAGCGTGGACACCGGGAAGTGTCAAGTCTCATACCTTTGTACCTAAAAAAAAGGGAACCGTGTTTACTGTCCTTGTGCTGTTTTTCCTTTGTTGGTTTTGTAGGCTGTGTGGTGTTAGTCCTAAGCGTGGCTCACACACTAGGCGGCTTCATCAGCCACCAGCCAGGTACACAAATGCACACAGACCATCACGGATGTTACCGTGATTCCTACTCCCTCGGTGTTGTGTCCCTTGTCCTAGGGCAGAAAAATGAGCATTTCAGGAAGGCCATCACTGAGTGATCAGACACGCTATGCAGGGGCTTGGACTACCTAGCTGCTTGTCTCGTTCTTCACGGCGTTCCCGGGCCAGACGCTGGCGGTCGTCAACCCGCAGCACGGGCGGAGGGTCTGAAAGGAGAGAGGAAGCACAAGAGTGAATTTAAACAAGATATACACTGGTATACATCTTTTGTTGAAAATCTTTGATGAACAAGGAGCTGAAGCAATAGCCCGTGGTTAAGAACAATTCTTTACTCTTGCAGAGGACCTGAGTTTGGTTCCCAGTATCACAGCTGGTGTGTGTGTGTTCCACAACTGCCTGTACTCCAGCCTCAGGGATCTTACAAGCTCTTCTTGCTTCCACGGGCACTTGCTCACACATACACATATCCCCATACAGACATACATAGACACATAATTAATTTTGTTCTTCTTTTTTTTTTTTTTTTTTTTTGAGCTAGGGCTTCTCTGTGCAGCCCTAGCTGACCTGGAACTTGTTCTGTAGACCAGGCTGGTCTAGAACTCAGAGATCCACGCACTGCAATGCCCAGCCTACTTAATTAATTTTTTTTTTAAAAATTAATTTTTTAAAATTAAATTTTGAGATAGTAATTAATATTCTTATGAAAATTAGTATGTGTCTATACTCAGTGATAGGCTTTGTTATCATTTTTTTCCTGGGAGCTCCCAAGTATTTTCCTCTATTTTAAGGCGTTAGGGAGCTGGGAGTGGAGTTCAGGGAGGTGGTTGGCCAGTCTGTCTTGAGTCCTTGGTTTCAGTTCCCCACACCACCAGAAAATTAAAAACAACAAAAACACCCCCCCCAAAAAACAACAAATTAAGTAAACTATTTTTTTCTGAAGCCTTTTGATAGTTTCATCAGATAATATAATACTTGTGTCACTAAGCTATCTGATTTCTATTATTCTTATTTATCAAAGCTGAGTTCCTTACCCTGTAGTTGTGATCCTATATGGGGCCATATGACAGAAGGTGGGAGTCATGAAAACTTGGGCAACGGGGCAAGGCTTCTGGACTCACGACAACCAAAAATTAATTCAAAATCAAATATGTAATGAGCCACGGTGCTCTTGGTACCGCATGCCCGTGTTGTGCTTTCACGGTGGCCTCGGCTTGGACCACGCTGCATGGACTGCACTGCGTGTGTCGTCGTGCCGCGCCACCCACCCTTAAGTGACGCTGCCTGCAGGGACTCCGCTCAGACCCGGGGTTTCCGTATGTTAGGAACTGCAGTGTCTTTATTGGACACAAAGTTTCTGCTTGAGATAATGGTTGTATAATGTTCTGCTTGGATAATGGTTCAATTACAGAAGATAGACTTAATACTTTCCTACTGTCGTCCATCAGCATGGAAGCAACAAGCTGATAGACCTTTGCACTGGATTTTTGTTAGGACATTGCGTGTGCACGCATGTCCGTGTGTGAATGCAGGCTTGTGCTTGCCATGCACGTGTGTGGAGGCCAGAGGACAACCCTGGTGTCGCTCTTCAAACACTGTCACTTAGTGCTCTTGGGACAGGGGTCTCAGCAATTTAGGACTCACGGACCAGGCTAGGCTAGTTCACCAGTGAGCCCCAGGACCCACCTATTTCTGCCTTCTCCGTGCTGGAATTACAACTGTGGGCCAATGAGACGTAGTGGGTTCTGGGGAATCAAAGTCAGGTCTTTGCAAGGCAAGCACTTTACTGACTGAGCCATCTTCTCGGTCCTCAGATTCTTAATTATGAACCTTCAAATGTTCCTGTAGGATGACTCATGCCCACCTCCAAAAGACATAACTGTGAACTCAAAAAGGGGTACATGGCCTCGCCCGGGCAGTGTGTGTCAAGGGTCATCCATGGAGGGGGTGCATTTTTGATGAAAGCAAATACTATTTTGAAGAAAAGAAAAACAGAATTAATCAAGACAAAATTAAAAGGAAAATGTTTGCTTTGTCACTTAGTGCTCCTTAAGCTCGAGGCTGATTCAGTCCTAAAAACTAGCAACATGTGGGTCTGAAGGTCACCACAAAAGGACACTGTGAAAAGTGTTTTAGAGAAGTTACACAGACAAGTTCTGTTAATAGTTTCAGTCTAAAAGATGCAATGCTTCTATCTTGCTTTCAGGCACATCCTGAATTTCACCCAAAAATTTAAAAGATGATTTTAATAATACAAATTATATGGTATGGCCCTCCTATGCAAAGTAACCCTGAGAGATCTGGGTCATATGAGATCTGGGGCTCCGAAGGTGAAGAAGCAATTCCTGAACATACAATACAGTGCTTCCCCTTCAGATATGTGTGTGCATGCTTGTGTGTGTGTGTTTGTGCACGTGCCTGTGTGTGCACAGGAGGCCAGAGAGGGAAGTCAGGCATCTGGCTCTATTATGCTCTACCTTATTCTCTTGATAGAATCTCTCACTTAACACTCCGCTCCCCATCGCGTAAAATAAATGAAATCTAAACAACGTCTGAAAAGAGAATTTCCTCTTTAGGTTGAGATATAGTTAGTGGCACAATGTTTGCCTCGCATAAAGAAAGGCCTTGGGTTTGATCTCCAGCACAGTAAAAACAAACAAAACCCAGAGGAACTTCTCCTGTCATAGGGTGCTCACCTGAATCTAAGGAGTGAAGGCCTCCTAGAGAAGTCCCAGGGGACTCAGTACCCTCTCCAGTCCCATGCACAGAAAAGCCTCCAGTAAGTACTACTCATTGGTGGGAACATAGGCAGGCAGAGGTGGCTGGGTAAAGGGGAGAGCTCAGCTTGCTCATTAAAATGTGGCTGACCCTGCTCAAGCAACAATACTCACTGCTGTCCTCCTCCTAAATGACAAGTCATTATCTACTTTGATGAAGATGCTTTCCACATGTCAAAAAGATGAAACGAAGTAGAAAGGAGAATGTTTTGTCTGCCTGCATTCTCACTGACGCACGGAAGGAAGTGGAGTGGTCCGGCTTGAATAACGCATGAAGCGGGTTTCTAAGAACTGTGTGGACTCTCGTCATTGTTGTGTGGCGTGCTCACCTTGCCCAGGAAACACACGGTGGTTGTGGGATGCTGGGAAGAAGGGCGCTGCCTGTTCAGACGTTTGTATTATGTGTACAGTTTATTTCTTTGTGTCACCAAATGGAACGGATCATGACTTATAAGCAATTATAGAAAATTACTCTGTAGGCAGGTTACGATCATGGCAGGGAATCAGATGAAGGCTTACTACTACTGTGTGGGTGTCTAGACCTGTAAAGATCTGAGTGGGTTTTCAGAAAGTCACAAAAGAGATACACAATAATGTTGGCCATATGGGTTCAAAAACTGTGTTGTAACTTAGCTTCAAACACAGCCCCTCTTAGATAAGTGATTCTCAACCTGTGGGTAGTAACCCTTCAGGGATCGAATGACCCTTTGACAGGTGTTGCCTAAGACCATGGGAAAACACAAGTATTTACATTAAGGTTCATAACAGTAGCAAAGCTAGTTACGAAGTACCAACGAAAACACTTTCATGGTTGGGGGCCACCACAGCACGAGGACCTGTATTAAGGGGTCTCGGCATTCGGAAGGTTGAGAAGCACTGTTTTAGATGCTGCTTGACGGGAAATGTGTCCACGCATGGCATCTCAGTGGTTGTCAAACGATTTTAAAAGTCTTGAGTTTTCATTTCCATTTGAAAGAGAGAACTCTAAGGTGACCGAGAGATTTGACTTTTGCTCCACAAATCTGCGTGAGAGGCTTTTGGTGGCGAGGACAGGACCAAGCACTCCTAGATTCTATGTTCAGTTTCTACTTCCCATGTGACAGAGGCTTCTGAAGTAGCCTTCCCCTTCTCCACAGAACGTCTTACCTGGCTTATTTCCTGAGTGGCTGCTATTTGGTCCTGAAACTGTAGAAGAGGGACGGCTGGCGGCAGTTTTCTTTTCTTGTACTTTACAGCCATCAGGCACTGCAGAGCGAGACAAAAGGAGACACTTCATCAGTTCCTTAAATTGATTCACAGGCATCCGGTCATCCAGGATTTACTGCTGACTTCTGTAACAGGTAGGAGGCTCGAGTCAAAAATACAAGGCAGTAGTTACTACCCCCACCCACGAGCAGGGCACAGCAGCGGAAGGGACCAATCCTGCATCAGTGGCATGGCCCAGGGCCCAGAAGAGCACGCACCCTTGCTGTCACAGTTCACACAGAAGGCAGCCCTGGGGAAGTCTGCCTGGAAACTAAGTCTTTTCGCTATTGTTTTCAGACAGCCTTGGATAGGAGGCATTGGGCTACCCTGGTGCTTACTATGTAGCTCAGACTGGCCTCAAACTCATGGAAAATCCTCCTGCCTGAGCTCCAGCCTCTACAGGAAATAGTCTTTGAGCTCTGTTCTTAGAAAGTTCGAACAAGGAATTTTAAAAACTCCACAAATGGAACCACCGAAATCACCGAAAGGGAACCAGGAGATAATATACACTACGATTTTGAGAAAGGCTCTGTCCCAAGTTCGACTCAAAGATAAATTAGTATTATTTCAGTTTTCAGTGCTGGGTACCAGAGCCCTCACTGGCTCACAGCTGCCAGGCAAGTGCTCTAGTTGGCTGCATCCTCGGTACAGCAAAGATTCTTAGACGCAGGGACAGGAACAAGGGGCACAAATAACAGGTATTTCTCTGGTTCTTAGAAATATAGGATTCTCCATGTCCAGGACAGCTGTTTGACATAAACTACTTGACTGAACCCATTTTCAAAGGATGTTTGCTACAATTTCAGAAATCGTGTCAAAAACACCAGTTCTTCCCCTTCTCCTGCCTCTACAGCTGCTCCGCCTTCAACACCCCCATCCCAGTTCAGCTACTTCTTTCAGCTAAACAGGTCCTGTGGAGTCATCGTTGATCTCTTTTTATTCCCTACATTTAATTCAGTAGTTCTTTCTTTTTTCCTTGGAAAGCATCTGACCGCTGTGATCCCCTCTCCTGCAAGTGTCTTTAACCACGTCACTGTCTACCTGACCTCGTCGTGGCCCCTTCAGTCTGTCCTCACATCAACCATCACACGAGAATACGTCATACCCTCCCTCTGCTCAAAACTCTCCAGCCCACGCCACCCGGAGGGAAATCCGAGGTCTCTACCATGGCCTGGAAGACTTGGTGTGCTTTGGTCTTGATGGGGTAACACCTCCCATTCTGCTTGGCTCCAGGGGAACCAGCTGCCTCCACAGTCCATCTCAGACTCTGAGCATGTACCCAGAAACTCTTCTCGTGGGGTCAGCAGCTGGTTCACTGTCTTTGCATCTCTGCTCAATTGTGACATCAGAGTCCTCTGACCTGTTTAAGAGAGGCACTCGCCTCTCCTCCCTAGCCTGACTCATTAGTCCTTACCCACGGGCATCTATGACTTCCTGTTTGAAGGCGACAGAACAGGATGTTATCTAGAAAACAGCGTTCCATTTGGTCAAGGGGTTGGAACCTAAACAGTGAGGTGATGATTACAGTGGGGTGAGTTTAAAGGAGCTTTCCAAGATGTGTTTCCTCCCTGCCCTCCTCTCTCTTTCTCTAGTTCTCTGAGACAAGGTCTTGGCGTCCAGCTTTGGCTGCCCTGTGCTCACAATATAAGCCAGGTTGACTTGTAATTCATGGCACTGTCCCTGACTTGATCTCTCAAGTGCTGGAATTATAGGCATATATAACTTACACCTGGGGGAAAAATTACTGAATTTACAAGTGGATTGTAGAGACCCGAACTTTGCCTTCTAAGTGAGGCAAATACTAACTTTTTGTGGCTATATTTCAACTACATATGGAATTTGCTAGCTAAGTTCAAACAACCTCTTTGCCTTCAGTGACAGTTTCAAAGATAAATACTGAGGAGTGGCATGTGATTTATACACTGGGCTCTTGTTTTCAGGAAAGTTTTGAAAAGATTTAGGAAGACTGTATCCTCTGAACCATGAGCCAGAACAAACGCCCCTTAGGAGAGGAAAATGATTCAGCAGAAAGGGCTGATGATGTGGCCTTGAGTGTGGTAAAGGCTTCGCATCCGTCTTCAGCACTGGTGCCGAGGAGGATTCAGTTGAATGGGCAGAGAGTAAATGAACAGTTAAATCACAGATGGCCTAGACCATAAGCTTCTGACAGTACTTGCTACTTAAGGGAACTTTACTTAAGCTTCCATTTTCAAGTTGGAAAGGGTCGTGTTGTGTGGTGCACACCACAGGGAATGCGGTGGTGGTGGTGGCTAAACCAGGATAGGTGTAGTGGACCGGGACAGCCCCTGACACTGCCCCAGGAAAGCAGCAGATGCCAGGATGGCTCCATAACACTGTTCCGTGTGGTCACCATGGAGCGAGTGAAGCCCAGAAGACTAGGTTTGGCCTACAGTCTCATAATTAGAGAGGCAGCCCCCAAAGCACCCACACTGGGGTGTCATTGGAACTTCTGTTGTTCACTATGACAGAGCAAGCTTTTCCATCATGTTGCAAGCTAATCTCTCAAAAATGACTCATAAGTAATAATAAGTAGACGTGCCACAGGGACTGGGAGTGAGCGGCAGATGATTCTTTCTATCTATCTATCTATCTATCTATCTATCTATCTATCTATCTATCTATCTATCATCTATCTATCTATCTATCATCTATCTATCTATCAATCTATCTATCTATCATCTATCTATCTATCATCTATCTATCTATCTATCTATCATCTATCTATCTATCTATCTATCTATCATCTATCTATCTATCAATCTATCATCTATCTATCTATCTATCTATCTATCTATCTATCTATCTATCTATCTATCATCATTGCCAATGTATAAAAAAACTGTTTAAAAACATCCCTCTAACCCTTTACATTTGTGTTACCTTCTAGATGTTTTATTATTAGAGGAAATGGGCAGATTCCTAGGCAAAAATCCAACTGTTGGCACGCACACACACACACACACACACACACATACACTAAAATAAAATGTACTAAAGCGAGTGTTCCACTGAGCTGGCCGGCTTGGTAGAGCATGGCTGCAGTCCCAGCCCTTTGGAGACCGAGGGAGAGAAAGAATGACCACAAACTTTAAAAAAAATGGTCATTTTATTTTTTAAATAACCAGACTATAAATGCACCACTGGCTTTAAATATATCCCATACATTTTCATCTCTTTCTTGCTTGGCGTCCTCACCCAACATCATTCAATTTTCCAATGCTGATCGCCTTTCTTCCTTATGACAAACACCAACCCCAGCTGAGTATTCCAACAGGACGCACAGCTGTGTTCAGTGTGAGTCGTGCATCTGAAGCTGCCCCAAGAAAAGGTCATCTCTTTCATTTGGTTCTAATTTGCTTTATTGTACCAAAAGCCAAGTGTCAAAGATAAATTTTATGTTCCACAGTTCCCTTTAGGCATCAGGGAAATGAAATGAACACTGCAGGGAGGCTGGGGTGTTGTTCAGTGGTTAGAGCACTCAGCATACATAAGACCCTAAGTTCCCAATACTGAAACAGCAATTGATAACAACAAAACTCACGAATAAAAAACAACTACATTGGGACTGCATCTCATCCAGCTAACACAGCTATTCCTGAGAACACAACTAGGACTCTGTGGTTGAAAGCATTTGTTGCTCTTGTAGAGGACCTGAGTTTGGTTTCCCAAGCCCAGGTTTAATGGCTCTTAACCACCTGTAAGTCCAGCTCAAGGGAGTGTAAGGCTTTGTTTTGGTCTCTGCAGGAAGAAGCACACACGTACGCACACCTCCCCTGCCTCCATGCCACATCCATAATACTGACATAAATACATTTTAAAAATCTTTGAAAAAGTTATGAAAAAGAAGACTCAGTAAAGAGCCCGTTGTGCAAGCGTGAGCACGAAAGGGTGGTGGTTTGAATGAGGGTGGCCCAAGAGGCTCATATGTCTGAATGCTTGGTCATTAGGGAGTGGATTAGGAGGTGTGGTTTTATTGGAGAAGTGTGTCACTGGGGGTGGGCTTTGGGGTCCCCCCCCCAAGCCAGTTGTGGTGTCTTGGCTGTTTCTGCTGCTTGAGATGCAGATGTAGAACTCTCAGCTACATCTGCCTGTGTACACCGTGATTACAGTGTGTGCTGGGACTACAAGTGTGCACCACTGTGCCAGGCTTGAACTGTCAGGCTCTGTGCCCACTGCCACATGAGTCCATGCTTTGCCCAGTATTTCTTTGGTGATTATAGTAAGGACAAGACAGGCAGACCTGAATTTGATTTGAAACCTGGCTCTCATTGGCTAAATAACAAGTAGGTAATGGGGAGATGATGCCTACATCACTGATGAATCAGGAAGATGTGTGCTAACAATGCACACAGGCATGTCACACAGAGAGTTCACTCAGGCCCTTTCTCCCAACTTTTACACCCTCCCAGGGTCTGGGGACTTCCGTGTCAGCAGTGTGTCTTGGAGCCAGCAAACCTGCCTCTGTTGTGTGAGTCCTCTGTGGACCACTTAAGCTAAGGCTCAATTTCCCTTTGATAAAGAAAGCAAAGAGACCTAACGCTGGGAAAATAATGTCTAGGAAGGCAACCCAATGCCTTGCTGGTAGGAAATCATACAAAATCATTTGGGTCTTCCCCTATTCCCTACACACTTAGCAAACTGGCTTTCTCTCTCCTTTAAGCTTTAGAGAAAGAAAACTTAAGACTAACTTGGTGACAGTGTTCCTGGGGAGCAAACAACAGATGGGGCAGAGAAAGCTGGTGCAGCGCTGGTTTCAAAGGCTTTCAGCTCAGTTACAACCACCTTCCTGGGGTCCCTGCAGAGACGGAACATGTTGGCGTGGTTTTCAGGGTATGATCTGTGCTGGGAAAAGCTAATAATCAGTGTTTCTGGGGTTTGAGAGAGGAACTTAAAGACTTTTATAACACCAAGTGGAAAATAAGCTTTAAAACCCTCAATCATCATAATATTAAAAATAAATTATTCATATTAATTTTAATAGTGCAGGGAATTTCACTGTATAAGAACAACATGGGGTTGGAGAGTTAATCTGGAGTATGGTGCCTTGCCTGCCATGTGTGAATCTCTGGGTTTGGTTCTCAGTACCCTTTCCTCCAAAAGCCAACAAAACCAAAAACAAAGCAAAAAACTCACCAAACAATGGAAAGAGAAATTTATCTTCGGCTTTTCAAAATAAAGAAAAAATATCAAAACTCTTAGGAAACTATTAGATAGAGCTACACATATCACCTTTAAATTTATCGGTAGGAAAAGAAAACATTTTAAATGACTCAGATGATTTTGCAATATTGTTTACTTGAATTTTTTCCTCAAGTTCAAATGGGAAAGTTGAGCCATATACCATGATGCTCAGTAGGCTTTTGCCAGCCTTAGGAAACTGAGGGTGATCTTCCTGCACCGTTGAAAGCTTTACTCCATTAGGTCTAAATGAGCATGCTGGAACAAGGCCAAGAGGAAGCATACAGACAAGATGCCTTGTGGACAGCCTTGGGACACTCTCCCTGATGCACTCAAGGCCAAAATACAGAGGCAGCAGGCACTGGAGACTGTTTCTCCTTAGAGCTTTGTGCTTCAGGCAGGCTGTGACTGAGCCTCTATGGTCCACAGCGCTGGGACTTTCTATGTTCCCTGCCTTTGGAGGTCCAGGGGGTTTCCACCGCTTTCTTTTGATCTTTGAACCTATGACATGATGGAGTGCCTTCTTTAAACAGCTTTATATAACTGGTCTAATGAAAGAACTGCTCATTAGGTCAGAATTTAGATTGTACAGCACATTCAAAAAATGGTATGCTTGTTAGCCAAGATAACCTAAACCCTTGGTTGAAACAGAGTCTCAGGCTAGCTTTGAACTCATGATCCTTTAACCTCCCTAGTCCTGGGATTATAGGCATACAACATCATGCATGGATTTAGTTATGAGTTTTAATAAAATAGAGAATTCGGGCTGGGATGCAGCCAAAGTTTAGAACTCAGTTCCTCTCTCTGTCTGTCATTTAATTGGCCTTTGTGGACATTCAGGTTGGGGATGGTAACTGAGAACACACGACCTCACATTCAGGTTGGGGATGGTAACTGAGAACACATGACATCACATTTTATCATAGTTGGATATTAGCCGTTCCAGGTTTAATCTAATAGTTTCAATCCAGACACTGCTATTGATCAGACGCTGCTATCCTCACAGATATATACTTTATATATTTAGATATAATAATTCCTCATACTATTCAACTATACCTGCCAGGATTATTATAACATTTCAATCATAGATATTAACTATTTATCCAACTTTAATTGTAAAATTTGTATTCTAAAAAGGAATAAAGCAATTTCATAACACCTGCTAGCTTTGGTATTTCACAAACAGAGAGTTTTTCTTCCACTTAAATTCTGAGCCATAATCACTATGACATTGTGTAGCATCAATCGCAGCTCACAGGAGTGAGCACGAGACAAATACACACCCATTGTCCCACCTGGCCTCAGCGTTCTTCCTCCTTTACATTTTTCCGACAGCACCCCACTAAAACACATGAGGCTAGGTCTCAGAAATAGTACCAGAGGTTGAGTTCTGGGGTTCTGAGGGGAAGAAACCTAGGCCAACTTGGTGACAGTGTTCCTCGGGAGAAAGCAACAGACATGATACTCAGGATCAAAATGTTCCTGATTTTGTTTTTTTTTTTTGTGTGTGTGTTTTTTTTAAATTTCAGAACATTTGTATATACAAAATTACGCATTTTGGAGATAAGATCTAGGTCTTAATATGAAATTAATTACACCTCATGTACATCTAACCTGAAAGTAATTTTTAAAAATTATTTATTTATTTATTTTTTGAATTTTCGAGACAGGGTTTCTCTGTAGTTTTTGGTGCCTATCCTGGAACTAGCTCTTGTAGACCAGGCTGGCCTTGAACTCACAGAGATCCGCCCGCCTCTGCCTCCCGAGTACTGGGATTAAAGGAGTGTGCCACCATTGCCCAGCCCTGAAAGTAATTTAATATACTTTTTGTACGTGCATTTTGGCTGAAACCTATCACATGAAGCCAGATGAAGAATTTTCAGCTTCTGGCATTAGTCAATGTTAAAAAAAAAAGTTCAGTATTTTATCAGACAAGATTTAAAATCAACTGAACAAGCAAGAATGTGAGGAATTTTCAGTGCTACTACCCAAACACAAAGAGAATATTGCTGGTACTGTGTAGGAAATCACAAGGCTATTACAGCTCCAGCTGACGGCCTGGGTAAGGACAGAGACAAGTCTTTCAGCCTCAGAGGTGGGCAAATCCCATGTCTCTTAAAGTAATTTACGAAATTTGTTTTGATAATTGGTTCTAAAACAGCCACCTTAGCAGAACATGAGGGAAAGCATGTTTTAGAACACATATGTTCAACATGTTTTCTGGGAATGAGGGAAAACATGTTTTAGAACACACATGTTCAATATGTTTTCTGGGAATGAGGCATCACCTATTAAGCTGCTTTGTTTACTACTGAAGACAATCCCTTGGTTCATCTTATAGCTCCCCAGACACCGAGCCAATAGAACTAAACTTTACACAATTTAAATTCAATTAAAAAAACTCTTTTTTAGTGGAGGAAGGTGTATTTGCTTGAGACAGGGTCTCGCGTAGCCCAGGCTAGCCTTGAGTTTACCAGCAGACAAGGATGACCTTAAACTTCTAATCTTCCTGCCTTCTTCTCCCAACTGCTGGGATTACAGGCGTACACCAGGTAGGAAAAGGCTTTATAGAAAGATTATTAAAAAATTGTGGAGAGGGGGCTGGCTGGAGAGATGGCTCAGCAGTTAAGAGCACTGCCTGCTCTTCCAAAGGTCCTGAGTTCAATTCCCAGCAACCACATGGTGGCTCATAACCATCTGTAATGAGGTCTGGTGCCCTCTTCTGGCCTGCAGGCATACAAGCAGACAGAATACTGTATAAATAATAAATAAATATTTAAAAAAAATTGTGGAGATATGTTTGTGTGGGTGAACAGGTGAGTGCAGGTGCCCGAGGGTCTAGAAGAAAGTGCCGGATCCCTGGAGAGGCATCGGCTGGCAACTGTGAGCCTCCTGATGTGGGTGCCAGGGGCTGCACTTGGAGTGATCACTCAGCCGTCTTCTCAGCGCCAGGAAAAGTGCTTTTACCTTAAAACAAACAAGCAAGCAGATGGGAAACTTCCCTGCAGACCTAGGACGAGCCTCTAAATGGAAAGCCTCATCGTTTCTACCTATTGCGGCAGGCGCCGGGTTAGCCGGTGTTCGCTGGTGACTTAGCTGCTGCACATTATCCCTGTCCCTTGGGAATTATGTGCATGACTATGCAAAATACAGGGCAGAGTACACAAAGGGAGGAGAGTCTTAACCATGGGAGAGGCTTCCAGTTATCATGAGAGACAGTAAATCAGAGACTATCATTATCACCCAGCAAAAAGTCAACAGCTGGCTACAGTTATAAAATTAGATTAAATCAATTAAGCTCGGTCTGTAATTAGAAAGAACTATTTAAATAATTTGGAAAAGAGACATAATTAGAATTCAACTTCCTTGCTTAGTTAAAGCAAAGTGTACCAGGACAATGATTTACTTCAAGGAAAACTAACACAAACAATGGCAATATTTTACAGACTTACTATTCCGCTTACAAGACAGAAAAGCTTTCACGCTTAAGCAAAAATGTACAACAAATGGAAACAGCCCTCAGTAAACAGTGGACACAGTTTAAAATACTAGTTTGGAAAAAAATTAAATCCTGAGTATTAGCTGAAAGAATTTAATCAGTGAAGCTTGTTGCTCAATATCGATAATTGCTATTCTGTAATAAATCAGTAAAACATTTTGAAATTCTGACATGAATTATAGATAATTTCACTAAGATGAGTGTTAGGTACTGACAGACGAACTCTATCCCAGTTTCTGTCAGTGACCACTCAGCTCTGTCAGTCTCTCCTCATGCCGTAGCCATTTCCACATCTGCGACTGTCCTTCACGCTTGCTCACACCGGCCCCTCCGCCTCAACGTCTCCACATTAAATCTTCCTTTGTTTCTGGGTTCACGGCACAACTGGCCAGAGTGGCCCTGGTCCCGGCCTTACCCACACACACTCCTGCACTAGAGTGAGGCATTTGCCACCAGTGGTCACCTGCAGGGACATCAGCAGTGTCACAGACACACGTCATGTCACGGCTCACTCTTGGCACAGTCGCTCTTATAAACGTGCCTTGGCCTGCAATCACCATTACACAAGTGTCCAGAACCCCGTGCATTTATCACAGCTGAGCTCAATTAGCTCTCAGGAAACTGTTCAAGCTGTTTTTCACACCATCACTTTGTTTTCTTTGATTTTGACAACACTGTCATCTTCCTAATGCTACTTGACATTTTTAAATAATGTTTTTATTAATTCTTTGAGGATATCATACAACGTTTTTTTTTTATTCATGTTTACCTTTTCCAACTGTTTCCACATCGACACCTCCTTACCCACCGACTTCCTGTTCATTGCCCACCCCCTGCTGCCAGAGTCTTACTACGTAGCCCAGGCTATACTGGAATTTTCACTGCTGCTAAGGCAGAAATAACAGAAGAAACATTTGGTTATCTTCAGTTTTGCTGCATAATTGCCTTCTGGGCCCGTTCCCCTCTGCTGCCCCCCACCCACACTGTGTGCTCTGTGATTTAGGTACTCCTGCCTTCCGTCAGAGTCAAACCCTCAGGCAAGAGCACTGGCTAAGTTCTGGGGCCCACTCAGGCTCCTACAGACACCTTGCAAGGTAGGAGACGGAGGCATGACATGAAAACATGGGAGCAGAGCGTGCTCAGCACAGGGATACAGTCTACCTCGGATTGACCAGCACTGGTCAGCACAGGGATACAGTCTACCTCGGATTGACTAGCACTGCTCAGCACAGGGATACAGTCTACCTCGGATTGACCAGCACTGCTCAGCACAGGGATACAGTCTACCTCGGATTGACTAGCACTGCTCAGCACAGGGATACAGTCTACCTCGGATTGACCAGCACTGGTCAGCACAGGGATACAGTCTACCTCGGACTGACCAGCACTGGTTACATTCATCATGCTTTTTCTTTGACACTGGCTCTTCTATAGCCCAGGCTGGCCTCACTATGTAGTTGAGGATAACTCCTCATCCCCCTCTCTCTACTGTCCAAGTTCTGGGATAACAGGTACATACTACCACGCTGGGTGTCATCACACTTCCTTTTGAGACTTTCTGGAAGGCAGAAGCTTAGGCAGCCCAAGGGCCTGAGAGAAGTCACACTGGGTGGGTTCTGACTTCAGGTCTTTAGAGACAGGGCCTCCCCACTGAACAAAACTGGGCTGGTGCATTCTTGCTGCCTTCCCTTTCTAAGTGCTGGGCTTAGAATTATGTGGTCGAACATTCGGCTGTTTTGCTTTTTTCTGGTAAGAGAAACAATAGGGTTTGAATTTTGATGCTCTGTCTTGTTGACAATTTCCCAAAATTCTTTGTGAGAATTCAATCATTCACAGACAAGCATATATTCACTTGGTATCCACTTCATCCTCTGATGGATTCATAACAAGGTCACATTTATAGAAAATGAATGAATTTATGCCCTGGTAATGCTGAAGCATGCATGGATAGCCCGTATACAGCAGTTCTGTTGAACTTGTCCATATTGGGTTTCATGGTCTAAGTTGATGAGGACAACTGACCAGGTCTCTTCCTCAAGAGGGCAGATCTCATTACAGATGGTTATGAGCCACCATGTGGTTGATGGGAATTGAATGCAGGACCTTGGAAGAGCAGGCATTGCTCTTAATCACTGAGCCTTCTCTTAGAGGTCTAGATTTCTGCAGACCATATGACAGAAGCTAGAGCTTCACTAAAATAATAGAAAAACCCACTTGTTCTCTCGTTTTTATCCCTTCCCATGTCACACCTTGCTTAATTAAAAGACTCCAGATGGAAAGAGAAGGAGAGATGATCACAGCAAGCTGAGAGGAGACAGGAAGGAAATTCTACTTAAATTCAGGCTCTGGAGCACAGCTCTTCAGGACTGATCAGTGTGCTGCTCAGCCTCAGCCGTATTAACTTGTGTTCGGTCCAAACGAGTCATGTTGACTTTGTGTCCAGCTGAACTGATGGGTCAATACCTAACATGGACACTGGAAGCTGAAATGCGTAAGAACACTCAGCAAGCCCCACTGCTGTCTCTCCTCATCACTCCAACACCTCCCCGCCCACCCACCCATTTNCCCCCCCCCCCCCCCCCCCGCCCTCAAATTCACTTGGCTCTCATGGAGGCTGAGGTGGAAGGTTCATTGTGAATTCACAGGAAGCTTGAGACATGCTGTGGTAATGCACTGATTTCAGGATATGAAACCGACGGCGCTGACGAGAGTAAACCAGATCAACGCTAAGATGAGCACGGTTCCCACAATCATCTCCTTAATGTCTGCCGTTTGTGCCTTTCCTGGGCAGTTTACCGATAGACAGGTTGTGCTGCTCCAACTCAAGCAGCAGCCCATGGTTTTGGATCATGCGTAACATCGCAAATCTCAGGAGAGCCATTAGTACCTTAGGCTGAAGACCTGTGTGCCACCTCCTGCCGCAGCGGATGGCTCTTCTATTGGCTACAAACACTATAAAGAGAATCTGCCCAGTTTCTTGCCAGGGTGTTCTGAATCAAACACAAACCTTTAATTTTTTTTTAAATGGGATACTTAAAATAGTTTTTACAGATTAAGCCATCAAAGCAGTCTGTTTAAAGCGCTGGTTCTCTTAAGAGACTTGCTAGAGAATCGCCGGAGGGCCCCTAAAGCAAAGAGGCCTGGAGAATCTCACCCAGACCGGCTGGACTACAATCCCCAGGAGGGAGCCCTGGGTTTTAAAAGGTTCCCAGAGCATGCTGGTGCATTTAGTAGCACTGGACTGCAGAATTGAGTTTAATTCCACATTTTTCATTGCTTATCAAAAATGGCAAGTCTGGGCTTCCCAGATTAAGAGCTAATTATTGGCTTCCACCTCCCTAAGCCAGAGCCGGAAGTGGGTGTACACAGTCTTAGGGCTGCTCACAGGCTTTCCACAAAAGGACTCCATGCTTTAGTCCTTTCAACTCTATTGGTGATCTGGAAAAGCCACTCTGGGTACCTTCTCAGGTCATGAGTTAAGACAGAACCACAAAGCCAATAAAAGCATGCTTAAATTATACCTAAAGGTAATCAAAGTATCAAGGAATGCCTACACCATAGAATTATATTTGCTTTATATTAACCCACTAAAGGGCAAAATCTAGGGGCAGGTGTAACAACTGCCACAATTTCACAGTAGCCACCATTCACGCACTTCTCTGGAGCAATCGGAAGCCATTATCAGATGGAACGGAAGCACCCGCCCACTGTGTGCACAGGCCACACACACTTGTCACCCATACTTGAAAAGTGGTTCTCAGTTTCCAGGCGAAATCTAGCGAGCAAAAGACATGATTGTTTTCACTCATGTTCACAAGGCCTGGACTGAGCCTCCTCTAAGGGTCCTGCACACGGCCAGCTTCACGGCAAACTCAACAGCAGCTTCTTTCCCAAACCCTCCCCACTCACCCTGCGGTCCCGACTCCAGCTCTCACTGAAAAGCACACCCCTCACACAACCTCAGCTCTCCATGGTTCGCTTTTCAGGCTGCAAACCCCCTGGAGGGAGGAGACACCCCTGCTGCCCCCCTTCACACACCACCACCCCAGGGTACAAATACATAAAGGTGGAGGCAAACCCACCCTACTCCCAGACTTTCAGTGCGTTGTGACAGAGACAAATGCATTCCAATCGTCCATACGTTATGTAGTTTTCTGCAATTATGCCCTTTGAAGTAAAACTACTTTGAAATAAATAATGTTGGAGGTTAATTTCTAAATCTATAAAAAGGTACAGAGCTTTATTTTTTCAATTTAAAAAGAATTTTTAAGGTTTTTAAAATTGATTTTATGTGCATGAGTGTTTTGCCTGCATGTCTGTCCATGTCCATGTGCAGGCCTGGTATCTGTAGAGTGGAGAGGAGGACATTAGATCCCCGGAAATGGAGTTACATCCTCATGTTCTTTATCTTAGAAAGCACCCAGGGTGGTAGCTTTAGCTCCTGAGGCCTGGTGGGAGGACCTTAGGTCACTGGCGGCATGGCCTTGAAGGCTGCCTTTCTCTTGTTTGCTGGCTGGCTTGTGATGAAAGTTTTTCTCTGCCTCACCTTCACCCTGTGATGTGCTGACAGCCAGAAGCACAGAGCAGTGAGATCACTAATCTTAGATCAGTAACTCCAGAATCAAATCATGAACATTAACCTTTACGCTTTACAAGGTAATTATCTGTATGCGGGGTATTTCCTTACAGTAATGGGTCAAGGACTAACACACTTGGCGTAAAGTCACAGGAACATAAACCACAAGAGCCATGGATGGGTTTGTGGTAGAAAGGAACGGAATTATTGTTTAGTAGGCAGACACTGTGTTTTGCCAGATAAAGAGCATGAAGACACATGGAAGTTACAAACGAATATATTTAACCCAAATACTACTAGACTTTGAACTCTGTTTAAAACTGGCTAAGATGTTCGGCGGTGGTGGCACACGCCTTTAATCCCAGCATTCAGGAGTCAGGAGCCTGGGTTCAGATTCCAGAATTTTCACTTGCTTCGAGGAGGAAAGTAGACATTTTATATGTTGCATATTCGCTGCTTTTCAATTTTAGGATGAGAAAATCCCTTCAGGCTCTGGAATAAAGCCCCAGTGAAGACCAGAGAAGTATCAGCAGAGAAGTATCAGCAGAGAAGTATCAGCATGATGGCAGGTTCCCCGCTTACAGCCAGTGTGGACATCTTCAGGCACTGGGACCTACTGAGGGACTTACAGTGCTTTTGGGAGGACTGGGTTTCCCTGTAGCTTTGGAGCCTGGAACTTGCTTTGTAGACCAAGCTGGTCTCAAACTCACAGGGATCCCCCTGTCTCTGCCTCCTGAGTGCTGGGATTAAAGGCATCCGTCACCACTGCCTAGTGTGGTTTATTTTTTATTCCTCAAATGCTTCACATATATAAAACTGCATGTTGTCCTTTTCAGAATCCTACAAATATTTTTAAAATACAGAATATCATGAATATTTTTAAGAACTGAAGGCTTCTGGTCTTTTTTTCATAATTTTTAAATTTGATTAAGTAGAAATGAATTAAGAAATCTCAATATTTGAATTCATATTTATATTTTGATTTAGGATTCATACATCTTAAGCTGTACTACTTACTTTTCAGTTGTATTGAACAGGGTCTTTCTACTCAAATTGGACTATTTATGAGCCTCCTGCCACATCTCCCGGGTGCTGGCATAGCTGTATAGCACCAAGCAGGTTTTAAATTGTCATATTTAAGGCCAAATTTGAAGCCCCAAAGGCTGGCAGAACCAGTGACATTATTTTGAAAAGAAAAAAAATGCCCAAGTACTTAGTACTTTAAGAAATTTAAAAAGGCATTCTTGTATTCTTGTAAAATTATTTTTTTTCCAGTCTTAGGGATTGGACCCAGGGCCTCATGACTACTGGGTCCACCACCGAGCTACAGATACATCTGGTTCTCAATTTAACTTTTATTTTTGAGACAGGGTCTCATTTATGTAGCTCATCTCAGCTTCAAACTTGTGATTCCCCCTACCTCAGTCTCCTCAGTACTAGGATGGCATGTCCAGCCCACAGATTCTTTTTTCTTAACTTGAACACTGCATTTATTATTGTGTGAGGGTTTATATGTGCGGGGGCACAGGTTTCACAGCTCACGTGTGGAGGCCAGAGGCCAGCTCTGCAGAGTGGCGTCTCTCATTCCCCTTTACCTGGTCCTGCAGAGCAGACTTGGGTAGTCATGGGGACAAGTGCTTACTCTGCTGAGCCATCTCATCTACTGTCCAGACGCTTTCTTAAACAACGAGTTCATATAGCCCTGTGCTGCTAAAATACACGAACATCAAAATGCTGGCTTCTCCAAAAAAAGCGACCGAGTCTGGGAGTCACAAGTAAGCAGTTATTTCGAGCCTATGAAGGAATAAGCTGGGGATTAGGTAACGATGCTCTGTGGTCTCAGGGAAAACACTGCATACAAACCTAGCTTGAAATGAGGCCCTTTAAACAACATGGTTATATAAATGCCTCTCCTGTGACTGCTCCTTCTTAAAAGGCTATAATTATGTAAGGATCATGAAATCTGATGAAGGGTTCCCATTTTACACAACGGTATCATAGCAACGCTTGACAGATACATGACCCAAGGTAAAGAAGAAAGGAAATAATAAGCAAACCTTTAATTACTGGCCAAGAAAAAAATGTTCTGTTGTATTTGAAAGTGCTCCATGCATTGAAGGGTGACTAGACAAGCCCTTTCCTTACCTGCCTACGTACAGAACGCCCATGCACAACGTGCAAGGCACAGGGCATGAAGGTGAGCAGAGGCAGGCAGCGCCCTGCTCTCATGGCACCCATGGCTGCAGGACACAGGTGTCGGCCTCAGGAGCACACTAATGAAGGGCATCCCCACTTTGGCATGGACTTGGAAGGGGAAGAACACAGCTTGATGGAGGAAGAAGGCGACAAAGGAACTTGAATTTACAGTGCTATTGTGATCTATGTAACGTCTGTCAGGGCTTCTGCCCTTCTCACTAATACATGCTAACTAGAAACAACTTACAATCCAATGTTTATTTCATAGAGTTCTTTACTTAATTCCTTAAACTAGGAATATTCCCTTTATAATATCATAAGTATATCTTTAAAACAATGTAATTTCTATGAAATAACTTTTTTAAAAAATATTTATTTATTATGTATACAATAGTCTGTCTGCATGTATGCCTGAAGAGGGCACCAGACCTGGTTACAGATGGTTGTGAGCCACCATGTGGTTGCTGGGAATTGAACTCAGGACCTTCAGAAGAGCAGGTAATGCTCTTAACTGCTGAGCCATCTCTCCAGCCCCTATGAAATAACTTCTAACTGGCCAAAATACTAAACATTTACTAAATCAGAACCGATTGAATATCTTGATTTTTTTGTTTGTTTGTTTGTTTTTCAAGACAGGAATTTTCTATGTAGCCTTGGCTATCCAGGAACTGGCTCTGTAGGCCAGGCCTCGAACTCAAGAGATTCATCTGCCTCTGTCTCCCAATGCTGCGATTAAAGGTGTGCAGCACCACAGCCCAGCTTTTTTGTTGTTGTTTTTTGAGACAGCCCTGGCTGTCCTGGAACTTGCATTGTAGAACAGGGTGGCCTTGAACACACAGAGATCTGCCTGCCTCTGCCTCCTGGAAGAGTGCTGGGATTAAAGGCATGCACCACCACAGCCTGGCTAGAATGGAACATCTTCAGTATTCATTGTAGTCGCTGTCAGCAGCAGCAGCAGCAGCAGCAGCAGCAGCAGCAGCAGCAGCAGCAGCAGCAGCAGCAGAATCTGCAACGGGGGCTTCCTAAACTGTTGAGGCTGGCCTCAAACTATTAGGCTCAAGGAATCTCCCCTTAGTAGCTGGGTCTGCGGAAGCGATCTGTAAGAAGCACCTTTTGATACATACTATA
The DNA here is from genome assembly GCF_014885135.2 of Alexandromys fortis. Lineage (NCBI taxonomy): Eukaryota > Metazoa > Chordata > Mammalia > Rodentia > Cricetidae > Alexandromys > Alexandromys fortis. The sequence continues at coordinate 2,950,474 of NW_026067987.1, read as the reverse complement.
GTGTTTCAAACAGTGGCTAAATTTTCTGGGACAAGGAGATATAAAATACTATGAATTAATATTCTGTGTTTTGGAGGTGGCTAATGACAGCGTTTAGGACAGGCCAGACAAAAACATGGTTAGAGATAAGAATATGAAACCTCATATTACATTGCACTGATAATTTTGGTTAACACGAGGCCTGGAAAAGCTCTAGAGATAGGGAAGTTTCCTTTTAACAAAAGACAAGCCTCTGAAGCAAAGTTCTGTGCTCAGGTGACCCTCCTCTGAGCCAGAAACTCCTACTTCCAACTGGTCTCACTCCCCATTAGCATTCACTTCCTGAGCAGCCCACTTCCACCTTCTGCCTTCCCCACATCGTCCTCCAGCAGGGAGGCACTCAAACTGGGCTTGGAAAGTGTTGCCTGTCACGCGGTTTCTCTATGGATCATCCACGCACACACTCACGGCATGTGTGAGAAATGGCTTGCTTGCTTCTTAATCTGCCTGTTGTTATAATGAACTCAGAAAGGTAGAAGGAAAGTTTATTTATTTTCCTTTCCTATATTGCAAAACTAACAAGCAGCTCAAAATGCACGGGGGAGGGGTGGGGTGGTGGTAAAAACCTTTCTGTCTTTCTCAAGGGTATAATTTCAAACCATTCTGATGACAGCTATTGGCAGTAAAACCCGTGTAAAACATTCAGCATATTTCAACAAAGTTAATAATTAATGAACATCCTATGTCATTAATTTATAATAAATCCAAGCTGTTTCTGTATCTTCAAATGCACTGCTTAGGATTCTACCCTAGTCTTTAGATCCTTGGGTTTGCACTGTCATAATCCACCTTCTGAAGACAACAGCCAGTGTGTTTAGTGAGTGTTCGGGGTCTGAAGCTCTTAGGAGATCTAACTACTTTCCATAGCCTGTAAAGGGCTTTTCTTACCATCAAGCATACATGTTGCAATAAAGTAACTCCTGTTACTTATGGGCAGGAGAACAATGTGTGATTATGGTGAGTTACATACAACTGGGCATCAGTATTCTCAACATTTTAGTGAGTTAGCGTTGTAGGTGGCCACTTGTTTGTTCCCAGCTGCTCTGCCCCAGAACAATCACACAGACACCATATTATTTGCAATACTGTTTAGCATATTTCTGGCTAACTCATATCTTAAATTAACCAATATCCATTAATCTGTGTATCGCCATGAGGCTGTGGCTTACCACCAGGCAAAGTTCCAGTGTCTGTCTTGGGCGATGCTGCATGGCTTCTTACTGATTCCACCTTCCTTCACCCAGCATTCAGTTTAGTTTTGTCCCCTTAATCCCATATCAGGTTAGCTTGCCTTTTCTTTTCTTTTCTTTTCTTTTCTTTTCTTTTCTTTTCTTTTCTTTTCTTTTCTTTTCTTTTTCCTTTCCTTTCCTTTCCTTTCCTTTCCTTTCCTTTCCTTTCCTTTCCTTTCCTTTCCTTTCCTTTCCTTTTATTTTCTTACTTCATTTTTCGAGACAAGGTTTCTCTGTGTAGCTTTACAACCTGTCCTGGAACTTGCTCTGTGGACCAGGCTGACCTCGAACTCACAGAGATCTACCTACCTCTGTCTCCCGAGTGCTAATTTGCTTTTCTTTATGTTGGTTTGGAGGTATTGGGTGCATATAATATTTTTATGAAGTTTGTTAAAGAACATGTACTTTTAAAAAAATCAGCTGAGTAACACTGAAGAAATCATTTCCAAGTGCATAATTAATCTGTTTATCACCAGTTCTTACACCAACAAACACAGAGTAGGCTAATAAATTTGAAGCTGTCCTGGTACTTACTATTCAGTTCAGCTGGCTTCACACTTGATCCACCTGCCTCAGCTGCTGGAGCGCCAGGGTTTTAAACCTATGCTGTTACCATACCCAGTTCAGATAAGGAATTTTGGCTCTTCTTTTTGACGTGTGAGACTTCGTAGTTGTGACCTGTGTGTGTACAGATTCTTATGTGTGTATTCTTTAGTGTTAGTTATAACTTCGGAAAACATCAGCAAAACCGTTACTTTTTGGTTAGTAACGTTTTACCCGTGTGTTTTAGCGACAGCTTCTGAGGAATCCTTTGTCTACCAGGCACACAGAGCCATGAGGCTCTTCCCAAATCGCCAGAGGCTCCAGAAACAAGCCCCCTTTGGTCTACTTAGTTCAGTTCTGAACTACACAAATTTGGCCATTTCCACCCAATACAACCATCCCTCCATTTGGCGCGTTAAGCCCCCGACCATCAAGTGCTGGCAGACAGGAAAGCTCAACCTTCCTCCTGCGATCTCGTCACAGCTTAGAAGATCTTTCCTTAGTTACTATTCGTGCAAAGAACCATGAATAAGTACTTGAGATAGTAAATTTGGTACAAAGTGGGCATGATGTCTCAGGCCGGTTACTTCAGCACTTGTGGGCTGTGGTCCAGCCTGGCTTACAGTGTGAACCCTTGTCTCAAACACACACACACACACACACACACACACACACACACACACACACACACAAATGCTGATAAAAAGCTGGGAGAGATGTGGAGACTAACACTATGGTTTAGAGATAGAGACGGCTTATATTCAAAGGGTTCAAATGCTGTAGGCCTGGTATTCATGTAGGGGTAATGACAAAAGAGAGAGGGAGAGAGAGAGATTCTATGTATGTTCAATTTCTTTAAAATATATTTTGACCTGTAACGGGTTGAATCCTCAGATGCAGAACCCTACAACTACAGAGGTTGAAATATTATAGAAGGTGATGAAAAGCTCCCAGTTACCAGGGAAATATATTAAAACCATGGTGAGTATCATCTCACACTCAGGATGTTTTACTATAAAGGAAAAGCACAAATGTTGATAAAGATGGAGTAAAGCTGAACCCTTGCATGCCATTTAATGGATACAACTGCTATGGGAAGCAGTATGCGTGACGTGCCTCAAAAATTAAAAACAACAAAAACCCAAGCAAGTACTGGGAGCAGAATTACAGCCTAGAAAAACTGGAATCAGGACCTCAGAGAGCACCTCTGCCCTCACATTCTGCCTAGGGCCAGGGCACAGCTTAAATATTTCTTTTTTAAATATTTATTTATTATGTATACAATATTCTGTCTGTGTGTATGCCTGCAGGCCAGAAGAGGGCACCAGACCCCATTACAGATGGTTGTGAGCCACCATGTGGTTGCTGGGAATTGAACTCAGGACCTTTGGAAGAGCAGGCAACGCTCTTAACCACTGAGCCATCTCTCCAGCCCAACTTAAATATTTCTTTAGTGCTTGAATGGATGAGAAAAGATGGTCCGTACAAACGTACGAAAGCCTTAGAATAGCCTCACCGTGAGGAGGAAGCTGCAGCACAGACAAACTCGGAAGCGATTCTCCTACGAGGCACAGGGCCAACAGCACTTTGATGTGCACAGCAAACTCACAGAAGCAGAGTCAGCTGCCAGGGACCAGGGCGAGGAGGGGAGGAAGAGCAGTCATTCATCAGGTTTAACGCTTCGGAACACGGATCAGTTCCAGAGACGCTGCTGCCGTACAGCACGGCACAGAGAAAACAACGCTGCACGACACTGTAAAACATCAGGGGCCGCTCTTGTGCTAAATGCTCTTGACAGAGTTTAAAAGCAAAATTGAACAAAACACAGGCTGGGGAAGTAGGTCACTAGTGGTAAACCTGTCTTAGTAGAAGAGTTCCATCCTCACCTCCACAAAAAAGAAATAAAAAACAATCGAAATTATATTATATTAATAAAAAAGGAATTTCGTGCCGGGCGATGGTGGCGCACGCCTTTAATCCCAGCACTTGGGAGGCAGAGGCAGGCGGATCTCTGTGAGTTCGAGACCAGCCTGGTCTACAAGAGCTAGTTCCAGGACAGGCTCCAAAGCTACAGAGAAACCCTGTCTCAAAAAAAAAAAAAAAAAAAAAAGGAATTTAGTAATATCTATTCAGATATTAAAAGGTTCAAAATTAAAGACTCCACAATCCCTCTTTGAAATGTCACCTTAAGGAAATAACCTAAAACACAGAAGATACTTTTATATCTAAAGATGGTCCATTAGAATAACATGCCACTGGGAAAAAAATCAAAAGTAACACGGAGAATCATCCCTCCATGGTGTTATTATATAACCAGCACAATGAAGGCACTTAGCGGCAGTATCATGGCTTGTAACTAAATTATGACTCTGCACCGATTCCGAAAGTGGATACAGGAAGGCTCTTAAGTCTGCACCGTGGCGACAAGTTTGCATACGGGTGAGGTTTCTCTAGTGTTTCTGTCAAGGGTTGTATAGTGTTGAGGCATATTTTCATTACCTAGAATAAATCTCAGAAGCAGTGTTGTTTGAAGAAGACAACTGAAAACAAACACACCTTGGCCCTTTAAATGGATTCATCTCCTTAATTTCATCCCTGAAATTCACTCAGACCATAAAAGGCAAAGGGAAACAGGTCTACTGCGCTGTGATTTCTGCTGCTCGTACGCTGGCAGTTTTGCTTTCATGTTGGGAGACAGGGTTTTGCTACAAGGCACGGCCTGGCCTCCAACTCTTGATCCTCCTGCTTCAACTGCACAGCCCAGTACTGGGGGTAAGAGTGGGCAGCATGTTGCCCCACCCCCTGCTATGTGTCCCTTGGAAAGACTGTCCCTTTCTTGTAGGTTAGAAGGATCTTCTGTGCTGTCTTTACCCTCCAAAAGAAGCAAGTTCACAACCTGCTTGGTTGTAACTTACAGAACCTGGCCTTATCAACCATCACGGAAGAATTTAGCTCCTCTACTGCAGTTGGCTGTGAAACTGCTGAGTAGATATCATGATAGACACCACACCCAAGAGCTGTTCTGGAATTTAAACTTAAGAAGGATCATTTGCTGTAAGCCGGAAGCACAGTTAACATAATGAGGAGCACAATTCTTCTAGGTGCACGGAGAACACGTTACTTGCTTTTACAGCCTCGGTGAACGCGATGCTTAGTTTCTCTAGAGGACGTCAATCAGCTCAGGTGTTGTAGCTTACAGATGGCAAAGGCAAACAGGTGTGAAAAAGTCTAAAGCACTACACACTTTCACATGGCTGAGAACTACTTCAGTACATGGCCCCATCGGGCCACCAACACCCATTGTAAACCTTTAAACGCACTTAATAATCCTCTATGAATCCACTAAGGAATATTTAAGAAGACTTCAAGTTCCACATTTGGTAAGGAAGAGTTCTCACATATAGAAAAATGCAAATATTTAAGTATCTTTTCTTAGTTCTTAGTGATTTAATTTCACTTTAAATGTAGCTAACATCTTTGAATGACATATTTGCTTTTTTAAAAAATATTGACCATAAATGATATCACACTATTCTTTGTGGTAAGATAAGGATCCACATAGCCTAGGCTGGCTTTGTGTTCTCTACATAGTTAAGATGATCTCCCAATTATCTTCCTTCCACCTTAAGTTGAAAATTTTGATTATCAGAAATATACAGCAAAACAGATCTACACAATATAAGAAGCTTTGTTATTGGTTCCGGGGATCAACCCAGAGCTTCCCACATTGTAAGCATTGCCACACCCCAGCCTTAAGACATCTGAAAATGTTACATAAAATGTTACTGTTCGACTTTATAAAGGTTGTTAGAGAAAACCACGAAACTTTGCATTGTTAATATTGGATCAAACCAAGTAAGCAGAAAGATTAAACGTTAACTTTTACTTTCTTGACCGTTTGTCATGCCACTTGATCTTTGGTCATGTTTTATTCTGTGTTTAAAGACATTAAAAACATACTGGACAAGCTAACAGATTACAGTGCAGAAATGGTTTGTGGCATTACCTTTTCAAACAGAATAGGAACGAAAAAAGTAATTTCTCATTAAGAATCATGTTTTTAAGAACTCCTATAGATGTTTTGAAGTAAGACACCAAGAAACCTAATTATTAGTATCAAGGAATTTATTTATACACAGGTACCTCTCTAATACATGATCGGGCATTTTAGATTTTAGGAGTGAAATCTCCTTGGCATAAAGAACCACAGCTGTTCTTACCCATGCCAGGTGATCACATATTAGCTGTTTACAAGTGTTCAAAGTCTGAAGGTTTGAAAGACCCTGTCAAGCTTCAATAAAAATTTGATGTTACTCTGAGGTTTTGATATGAGAAACAAATTACAGTGTCAACTTATACAAGGGCCTTCAATTCAGCAGTAAAATTTCAGTTGAGATACTATTCACTAAATATCGACTCAGTAAAATACTATCAGAATAGGTTAGGGGCTTTAGTTGCATGTATAATAGGCGCTAAGTCTTGGAACTCAGGACGTTACACACCTTCAGGTGACAATATGAGACACTACCTTGTTACACCCCCCCCCCAATTAATTTAAATCTCTTCCCTTTCCCTTTAAGCCATCTCATTTCTAGAACACACGCAGAGTTTTAGGTTAAGCTCCAGCAACTGTGGCTGGACTGCAAGAGTCAGGAATAACACACATTTCCTAGAGAAAGAACTTTCTGTCCTTAATTCACCCCACCCCCAGAGTTCACTCCTGCTGACTGTTTGTGTGTTTTGGTCTGGAGAAGTAAGTTAAATTACATTTGACCTAGCATACTTCGAAGTCTTGGAATTTTAATCCTATTGATGGCTTTTTTTTTTTTTTTTTTTTTTTCACAAATCTGAACATCATCCAGCCCAGAAAAGTTCCAGAAAAGGAGTGTGGTTTCAGACTGGGTGTGGTGACACACACCTTTCATCTCATTGCTTGGGAGGCAGAGGCAGGCGGATCTCTCTGAGTTTGAGGCTAACCTGATCTAAAAAGCAAGTTCCAGGACAGCCAGGGCTGTTACATAGCCCTGTATGTAAACCACACACACACACACACACACACACACACACACACACACACACACACACACAAAACAAAAACAAAAACAAAAACGAAAGTGTGGCCTCTTCTCCGCCTCTGTCCTTTGGGAGCTAGGGACGGGCTTACTAACTTACAAATGGATTGGGGGCCGGATTGGGGGGCCTGCTAGCCTTCCAGAAGCTATTCAGTCAGTGAGCACAATAGACAAGGAGGTGGTGGGAAGCGGTGTTTGCTAGGGTTGCCCAGACAGCAGCAGAGAAACGGTTTGTTTCTCGTGCTCACTCATCTGTGACTGCCCCTCTCCAGGGTTGTCCAAATGGAAACTGGCTTCTCCCACCTGTGTGCACTTCCATGGCTGAGCGGCTGGGCACTGTGTGGGCAGAGGGCAGGCATAGCTAAGTGTAGAGCCTGCTCATCCCCCTCTAAAGCGCTGGTCACACCGACGCTAGTCAACGGAAACAAAGCTTTCGCGGTCCCTGCTTCTGCAGGCTCTAATATCACACACATCAAGAGGCGGAAACTGCAACAGCAGGACCCAAACCCAGTGTCACATAAGAACTTATCTAGGATATTGAGATCGCTCTGGCTTAGCCCCCCACCTCTTTCCACTTGACATTTTCCTGTTGGAGGTTTATCCCATTTCTGTGCTGAGTGAACTGTAGTCTACCATCTCTAAATAATGCGAAACCCACTGCTTACTCATCAAGACACAAACACTCTATGTAAATCTGCTTTATGTTTTCAGCAATGCTAAGGGTCAAACTCAGGGCCATGGACACGGTAGACAAGTGCTCTGCTCCCGGCCCCACCCCACCCCTGCCATGTAAACATACTTTCTGTCTGGGTAGAAGGCTGTCTCTATAAAATACACTCAAGGGCAAAAAAGAATCTGGAAATCAGTTAATTAAGTAAATCATAAGGAAGCATTTTGCTTTTCTTTAGTACATCTGGAATCCTAACAAATCTGAGGTATACAACACTGACACACTTACAGAATATAAACTTCTGTGTAATTGTGATTGATAATTTTTCTGACATATCAAGTTAGTAAAGGTCAGAGCTAAAAGGCAAACTCAAATCAAACCTGGGATCTATTCAAAATATGCTGTCCTGATTCTTTCTTTTTTTAACCATAAACTATAAATAACAATTATTCAGCCTATAAATCATCTTCTAGTGGTTGCTGGAGATTGGTAACTACATAAAATTCATGTTTTTCCTATAGCAAGTATTGTAGAGTAAATATTATAAGCGATGCCCATAAAGATATACTTAAAGGTAAATAAGTTCTTTCTTATGCTCAGAACTTAAGTTTGATGAACATTTACGGGAGAAGAAACTAGAGTGATAAAAATAACTCTCGAAACATGACGTTTTCTCTGTAGAGCCCCTGTGAAATCAGTGTTCATAGGCCAAGGCTAGGAACATGTTCTGTTAGGAGAAGATGAGAGGAAAACACAGGCCATGTTTCTGAAGAAAAGGAAGGGGGGGGGACAAGAAAAACACAGCCTTTTCCAATGCCAGCAGCATTCTGCAAACGTATTACTCTACATAGAAAAGCAATCGCTTCCCCAAAATCCTTCTGATGTGATCCGGGGGGAAACGTTAGGAGCAGTAGACACTGACAGTAAACCAAGCACCAAACTTTCCTTCAGAAGACAGCAAACTGCACGTGGGGTTTGCTGTGGGGCTGCAGGTCTTTAGGGAGACCCACGAGCTGCTGGGGCTGTCGTCTGGCTCTGTGAGAGGAGAGCAGAGGCAGGGACGACAGTGGAGAGGCTCTAGACAAACAAGCACACGTCCTCATTTATATAACGCGGCAACACTAACTTTAAATCCTACTCTCTTTCTAAAAATACCAAAACTACATGGCTGCTTCTCATTTCAGCCAGCAGACCTATTAAGAGCTTCCACCTGCTAAAAGTGCTAATCTGTCCGAACCGGCCTAGAGGACAATACCTTTCCATAGATCCTTATTAAAGTTCTCACAGCACGCGGAGCTGGGAAACTTACGGTCCATTTCAGCATCCTCCATCCTGAGACCCCTTCTCGGATGGGCTGCACCATATCTGCATGTCTTTCTCTTCTTGCTCTGCGTCCCTCCGCCGCGCAGACACCAAATGTTCAGTGAGGGGCTGTGTAATCACGCTAAGAGCCTCTTTTACAGCTTGGGGGTACACTCGGGAGCCAGCCAAGGGGTGATGAGACCTCTAGCCAACCCTGCAGCCCTGTTCTGAAACAGCAGCCCTGCTCGCTGAACCAAGTAAAAGCTGTGTTCAAAAGAGTCACTGAAGCTCACAGGAGCATGGGCTGTAGGCTGGGAGGCCTTTCCTGGTTTAAAAACTGCCTGGGAAACACCCCAATCTCAGGGATTCATTGTTTGGGGGCCCCAAATGGGCTGTAAATGAAGCACACACTAATAATAACAACAACAACAATTTGTTGATCCTAAGCATCTATCTATGCATATTTTCTATTTCCCCAGGCTCTTTTGCCTTTTGGTTTGGGATGCTCTAACAATGGCATTTAAATCCCCCAGGGTTCTAATGAACCAAGCATCCGACGGCAGTCATTCGGACTCAGTCATGCAGGGAGACCTCTGTTCTTTCTCTCCCTCTGCTGCTGAGGGAGCCAATGAGCCACTGCAGGGATTAAAGCCTAGCTGCTTTGTCCACTGACTTGCTTTCAGGTTTGAAGACACGATAAAAGTCTTCAAAGAGGAGGGCAAGGACCAAGCGATACAAATGCTGAAGCTCTGGAAATTATTTCTGCACTTGTTGCGTACAGGCCTTGCGAATCTGCCACTTTCAGTCAGTGGGAAGTCCCATGGAACGCGGGGGTCAGTGTCTCTGCTGTCATTTTGCTTTATCTTTTATTTTTTTTTTGGTTTTTCGAGACAGGGTTTCTCTGTAGCTTTTGGTGCCTGTCCTGGAACTAGCTCTTGTAGACCAGACTGGCCTCGAACTCCCAGAGATCCGCCTGCTCTGCCTCCCGAGTGCTGGGACTAAAGGCGTGCGCCACCACCACCCAGTTTGCTTTACCTTTTAAAGGGGTTCCCCCCTTTTTAATTTTTTTTTAAACTTTTAAGATTGTATTTTAACAGCATTTCTCCCTTCCTTCCCTTTTCTCCTTCCCAACATTTCACGTGCTCCTCCTTGCTTCCCTTTAAATTCATGGCCTCGTTGTTCCCGAGTTGTCACTGCAGACACAGCCTGCCACGTCCATTTGGTGTCCCCAATGTGCATGTCTTCCGGGCTGATCGTTTGGCACTAGACAATCAATCGTGTGCTCTTCCCTGGAGAGGGTCGCCTCTCCCATTCCCAGTTTTACTCCATCGTAAAATGCTTATTTTAAAGATAGTATTTTTATTTGTATGTCTGTGTGCAGGTGCCTACAGAGGCAGAGAGGGGTCTGTCTGTGTACAGGTGGTTAGAAGCTGCTCAGTGTGGGTTCTGGAAACTGAAGCAGGTCCTCAGCAAGAGCAGTGGGTACTCTTAACCACAGAGCCAGGTGTCCAGTCTCGTTTGCTTTTTAAAGACAGCAGCTCACTACGTAGTCAGCAGAAGCAGAGTTTGCAGTATAGCCCAGGCTGGCCTTCAGCTCACGAAATTCCTATTTTTGTCAACACTGTGCTGTGCTATAGCTCTGACCACTAACCCTGGGTTTTAAAGGGGCTTCCGTGTGGGCTCACACTAGAGAACTTACACACATGGCATGGAGTCCAGAAAACGTTGATTAAAATTCCACCTACTGAATTTAAATTGGTTATGGGCCCAATTTCAAATAGAAGATACAGGTTTTTACAAGAAAAGAAAAATTTTTAAGGGTCTTTGAATAAGTGACATGGATGGTCCCGGTGGAAAGACTCAAGCACCCACTGTACTTGGCAATGAACCGTTTAGAGGGCCCTTGAGAGTAATGATTACTCACCAGAGTTAACGGAGAACCAGCTTCTCCGGTGTACATGGACACCCAACAGCCGCAGGGCCCACCGTCACAGCTGCTGTGGCCACCCTTCCCCCAGTTTCTCATGCTAGTAAAAGCACCTGGATAATATAGACAAGCTCTGTGATATAGGGTTTCATATCCTATAGCCTGGAAAATTCTCTGTCACGAAGAGCAGTTCAAACTTATTGATGATCTATTGGGGGTCAAAATGTTATTCTGAGAGCTCCACGCATGTGGGCTGATCTGATATCCTAGCGATAACTTTATTATGCCAGTTCTGTAGATGAGGCCTGGGTAGCACAGAGATGAACAGCACTGAAGCTAGTCTAAGCCCACAGATTTAAACAGTTTCTGGTCATTCATACCGTGAAAAAAATTGTATCTCGCTGAACATGACTGCTTGAACAGTACAGTCTAGCAGCTACTTACCGTGCATTAGGTACTATAAGAAACGCAGACATGACTTAGCGTACAGGGAAAGACATGCGTGGAGTGTACGCAGGCAGCTACTGAGACTGAAGAGTGTGGGAGGGTGCCCTCTAAGTAAGTGTGGGTCTCTCTGGAACTCTCCCACCATGCTCCAGTGCAGTATGCGCTCTTTGAGGAAGGAGGGGCTGAGCACCCAGGAAGCATTTAGGCCAGGGTGACCTGCTGATGGGAAATGACCAGTGCCACAGGGAGAGAAGGAAGAGGAGACAGGGCGGGACATTGTGTGGACACAGTGCTCCGCTCTTCCCTGAGAACAACAGGGTTTTAGCTAAACGGCAATGCATTCATACAGCACAACAATGACAGTCACCAAGAGAAAGGAGGACAAAGGCTTCTCTACAAGACAAGGGGCTCCAGAGGTGCCTGTGCCCAGCCCTCAGCTGGGAGTACGCTCTGGGAGTGCTGGCTCATGCTCAGCTGCACAGAAGCCAGCTTGGAAGGAGGTGCAGCCCCGGCTCCAGCTACCCTCCTGGTTATTTTCTCACAACGAAAGGCTTGACTGATCACTCCATTTTTATGTCGTTTTCAATGTATTGCAAAACTATATTAATGAATGATATTGACAGATGAATAAAGGTCAAACTGGTATCTTACTACTACTTAAAGGAATGAGAACCACTTAAGTAGAGATTAAATGTACACAAATCCCAATGAGCTAGAGGAAATAAACATATGTTTATAAGTAAATACCACATGATAATTGCTAGCAAATATAAAACACAGTAAACATTGCATGGTAGGAGTTGATGGACGAGGGGCCTGACTACAGAGTTGACCCTGGGAAGAAAGTCTAAGTAATCTATGTAAAGTAATCTATGGACTTCCTTTCCCTGCTCACTCGCTTCCGGCTCACTGCTCTCCCTATAGTCGACCTTGGCTGTAACTTGGTCAAGATCAGGACCTGGTGGCGCACGCCTTTAATCCCAGCACTCGGGAGGCAGAGGCCGGCGGATCTCGGATCTCTGGGAGTTCGAGGCCAGCCTGGTCTACAAGAGCTAGTTCCGGGACAGGCACCAAAGTTACAGAGAGACCCTGTCTCGAAAAACAAAACAAAACAAAACAACAACAACAACAAAGATCATGACCTATCAGTGCCCTTCTCCTAACCTAGCCTGCATGTTCCCTTTGAGACAGGAGAAAGCTGTTGTGTGGACGTGGTAACCTGTGGGAACAGCGCTTGGCATTTAATGTTCTCTCACTGAACCTGCAACTTATCGGTACCCTTTCCTTTGTTCTTCCATCTTAACTGTTTTTATACAATAGGAATTCTCTCTGGCTGTGAGAGATCTAGCCGCGTTTGTGTGTTCTCCCCGCGCCTAGCTTTCCTGACATGCGGTTGAGAAGTAAATCTGTATGTTTCGGGTGTGTAACACGATAGCATGCTTATGCACACACAGTGAAGTGATTGCCACAATCAAGCTAATGAACACCTCATTGTGTGTAATGGGAATGTTGGTCTCTCCCGGCAAACTTCAAGAATGTGATCCTCTATTGCCACGTCATTGTATGGTAGATTTCTAGAACTCATAAGCAGTGTGTGCCTTTTGACAAACACCTCCCCGTTTCTCTGTCCCTTGCTGGTTTGTAACAAAGCTTCATGCCACAGAGATTTGCGGGGCCCTGCATCCTTTTGTATTCTACAGAGAATAGAAAGTCGGGGGGAATTTAGGGATAGAGACAGCGAGGAACGTGTAACTGAAAAGACAAAGACCCTGGTTGTCCTCCCTGGTCACTAAGAGCACATGGACTGGTCAGTTAGCTTTCTACTGCTGTGATAAAGGCCACGATCACAAGTAGCCAAAGGCTTTGCTTAGCCCATGAGTCCCAGCCCCAGAACACCACTTGTTATTTAGAAGAGACTCAGAGGCTTGTGCATTCATTAAAAGGCCTGCTCTTGTTTGTTTGTTTGTTTGTTTATTGACAGTGTCTCCTGTAGACCAGGCTAGCCTCCAGCTTGCTAGATGGCCAAGGCTGACCTTGAACCCCTGATCCTTCTATCACTACTTTCCTGAGTGTTGAAGTTAGAGGTGTGTGTCACCATACCGCCCTCATCTCCCCTCCCTCTTCCCTTTCTTCTAACAAAGTCTTGCTATGTAGTTCAGGCTAGCCTCAACCATGATTCTTCTGTCTTAGCCTCCTTGAGAGCTGTGTTTGGAGGTGTGAGCCACCAGGTCCAACTCCACAATTTTTTTTGAACTTCACATGCATATTATTCTGGACTCTTACATACAGATTTCAAATTACAAAAAAAAAAAAAAACAATTTCTTTTGTCTGTGTGACCGAAGCTAGACTTTCTATGAAATAACCAAGGCATTTTTAGTTTGTACCCGGTACCTGTCTACCACGTCTGTGATCACTCCTCTCCAGGCTTCTCTCTCCTGTGACTGCAGGCTTGCCAGCAACTATAACCAGCTTTGCTGTACTTATTGTATATAGTCTTCTTATATTAGCTAGAGCCTCTTTAAAATTTTAGACAAAAAGGGGAAATGTAGTGGATTTTAATTGTATTTTAATAAATAAAAACTGCCTGAATATCTAAGAGTAAAACTTCCAGTCATGTGCTCTTACCTCGACCTGAGTCTGAAATGGCCATCTTGCCTCCTGAAATCTCAGGAGACTGCATCTGAGAGCTGTCTTGCCCCCTCTTATATTCCTTTCTAGGGCTGGGATCAAAAGTGTGCACCACTGGGATCAAAGGTGTGCACCACCCGATTTTTATGGCAACTAGGGTGGCTACCGGGATTAAAGGTGTGTGTTGTCATAATCTGGTCTGTAAGGCTGAGCAGTGGGACTGTCTTACTCTCAGATCCCAGGCAGTCTTTAGTTATTAAAACACAATTGAAATGCCACTACACATTGCAGTTATTTAAAATGACATTATACGGACTGAGGCTGTTATATTTAGGAATATATATCTAGGCATATATACATGTGTGTATACATTAAATATATATATATATATTCATGTAACAACAATTAATGAGGAAAAAAAGACCTTGAATTTAAAGCAGAGCAAAGATGGGTATATGGGAAGGTGTGAAGGGAGGAAAGGGAAGGGGAAATGATGTAAATATAATCTCAAAAATAAAAGAAAACAATGTCAAAAAAAGTTGTATACTGGAAGTCAGACATATTGTTAAACAACCAAGCAAAGCCAATTGCCTGGTTAGTTGGGATGATTTGAGCTGAAACTGCTGGAAGAGTCAACTGCTTCCCCCAGTGGAAAGAATTCGATTGCTCCAGGCACTTCTGATGGATTTTAAGAGGTCTATTAGATCCGAGCTCTCTATTTTGGTGTCAAATCATTCAGGTTAATTACAATGTATTTCAGAGGGGATTTTCCTGTGTGGAGGATTAGTGGCAGAACCTGACAGCTGGAGGCCCATGACCTGCTTTCAGAGGGGGTAGCCCTTAATGTCTTCCAATACCAGAATCCCCTTTGCACACGCAATGGATGCTTCAGCTGCTCCACCTGTGCTTCGTGATGCGCCCTGCTCTTCTTCCCACCTGGACCATTTCTTCAGTCATCTATGCCAAACCTCCCAGATGCTTCCAGAGCCCAAGCCAGTGGCATCTCTGCAGGAAGCCTGCCTTGATCCTCTGGCAGGAAAGGCTTTCTCTCTTTTTACAAATACAGAAAAGCACTGATTAATCTTCCCTAAGAGCCTCAGCATGGAAAAGCTCTACTCCAAATTGCAAAGGCCTATTATCCAATGTATTGTCAATTTCCAGTAATATGGATGTTTACTCTTAAAAAACATCAAGTTAACAAATAAAAGTCTGGAAAATAGAAAATATATATGGGCATAATGCTTACAATAAGCTACAGTTTCAGTCTAGATATAAATACCAGAAGCACTTGAGTATATGCTCTTACAGATTTTTTTTTCAAAGATCTACGTGTATAATACAAAACCCAGAATCTTCATGTTATACTATCTTGGAAGCCATCTGGATAGCTTCTGTATAACAGGAATATTTCCAAAACACCTTTACTAGCGGCTACACAACACTGAACTGTAGGGGACCACCCTGATTTATATAGGACACAACCTAATTTTAGATTATTTGTAATTTTACATTGTACATATCCTAGATACCCACTGAACTGTGAAAATTTGAAAGGGGTCTCAATGATCAAATGAGAGGACTTTGGCATAAAAATATGCTGAAATAAATAAAAATAATTGGCTAAAGAACTATAACTAATAGAAGAAAGTAAGCATTCATTAGTGCATACTGATAAATTAAAAAAGGAGAGGCAGTTTTTATGGCAGAAAGCCAACTAATAAGTGCAGAGACAATAATGAATTACCAAACCTCTCCTTGGCATCTGACAGGATAGTAATTGCTCCAGGAAGGAATAATCGATGCTAAACTCATGGGTAAGCATATGAGGAAGAGGAGCACATTTTCAAAGTCTCAAAATACCTTCCCGCAACAAAGTAACTACAGAACAAAAGCCAGCTACTTGATAGTGGAGAACGATCTAGCAGACACGCCATAACCAGGTGAAAAGTTACTATCACCAGGACTGGGACAAATCCTGCATCTTGATATTATTCCGTGGCAATCCTGCCCAAAGTACAGAACCTAAATTTAATCTTCCACTAGCTAAATCCCAAATAGAGATCCTACCCCAGGAAAACTGGCCTAGACACTTCATTTTTGAGGTGTTAGTAACTACACAGAAAGACCCTGAGGAAGCAGTAAGACTGGAGACAAGGAAATACAGCGCACAATCCTGAGTTTTCATCCTGGGGACAGATGGTGTTATACAATAGTGCTTTACTGAGCTAGTTTATTTTATTTGAGAAATACAATATGCCCAGAAGATGCTTTTTTTTTTTTTTAAAAAAAAAAGGATAATTAATAATAAATTTTTAAAAATCTTAAAAAGTTAAATTCTCGGGGCTGGAGAGATGGCTCAGCAGTTAAGAGCAATGACTGCTCTTCCAGAGGAGCAGGGTTCAATCCCCAGCAACCACATGGTAGCTCACAACTGTCTAACTCCAGTTCTGAGGGATCTGGCACCCTCAAGCAGACAGAAACGAAAGCAAAACACCGTGTTCATTAAAAGGAAAATCTTTTAAAGAAAAGTTTAAGTCTCTGGGTTTAGTTAATTTTGGTGTGTGTGAGTGTGTGTTTACTTGAAACTTTTTAAATAACAAGTTAAAAAAATTAAGTTAACAGTGGAGGAGACCTCTGGGAGAGCAGCCAGTGCTCTTAGCTGTTGAGCCGCCCACCTCTCCATCCCCAACACTTTAGGAGAGAAAGGTACTCAGGAAATCTTTGTACCATTCTTGCAGCTCTTCAACTTTCCCTGAGGCCTGAAATTATATGAAAAAGGCTTAAGTTAGGCTACTTCTGAATCCCTATTTATTTCTGATCTTAAAAAAACGAAAGCACCTGTGGGCTCTTTCGTACACACACACACACACACACACACACACACACACACACACACACACACAGGAACGTTGATGACAGCGGAAACAGAATTGAATGCGAAAACTCTCAAATTCCTGTTGTTCTAAAACAGACTAGCGCAGCTTCTCCAGAGCAAAAGAGGGACGGGGAATGTGAGCCCCGCATGCGCCCCTTTCTCCATCTCAACTCTAAGCAACGTGTCCCAACTCCAGAGGAAAGACTCAGATCCAGTCTCTCACACGGTACACCATCTTCAGACGCTCTTCCCTTTCCCCTTTACAAAATAAAAAAAAAATCAATTTGATTTCAGATGGGAAAAGCAGTGACTCCTGGTTTCACACTAGCCAAAACTAAGTATGAAAAGGAAGCAGAAAGCAACTGGAGGCGGGACCGACTGGCCTGTGGCAAAGGGGAGCCTGGAGCAGAGGACAAGAGCTGGGGTAGCTTCAGAGAGCAGTTCCCCCTGGGGTATAGCTGACTCGAGACTCTTATTCCTATCTCAGACTTAGGAGATCCATCTCCAGAAAGGTCAGGTCCTTCTAGAACCAGGATGTATCCAACATTGAACAACTTGAGCCAAATGAAACACTGGCAGCCTTCCAGCACAAAAGCAAGAAGAAATATATTTTATGCTCTTCCCCCCCCATAAAGTAAGATAAAAGCTAAGTACATGTTCTTACTGAAACAGCACTGCAACAGTCAGGAACGGGGAATAAAAGCTGCCTTTGTTGAACGGTAACATTACCATGTTATGAACATCAGCATCACCTTTAACAAGCAGTCTCATCCCCTCACCCCGTTTCTCCTCTTTCCCCAAACAGCCATTCCAGTAGGATGTGGATGATGGTGCATTAACTGCATTCTTTTTTTAAAAAAAATTATTTATTTTTACTTTATGTACATTGGTGTCTGGCCTACAAGTATGTCTGTAAAAGTGTCAGATCCCTGGAACTGGAGTTACAGACAGCTATGAGCTGCCATATGGGTGCTGGCAATTGAACTTGGGTCCTCTGGATGAGCAGTCAGTCCCCTTAACTACATACTTACTAAGTTATTAAATTCTCAAACAACTGGTGAATTCCTTAGCTTGCCCCACTCCCTAGTGCCAGGGAGCCAACTCAGTTCCTTGAACAAGATAGGTGGGTACTCTCCCAAGGAGTTACAGCCTCAGCTCTCTCTCCTTGTCAGTATCTGCACATAAAAAGGACAGATGGCATTTGCTATGTATTAGGATACATTTAATGTACATGTCTCTATTATAAAATAAACCTAATCAAGTTCAATGATTCCTGACCTGCAAGCACAAGGAAGGCTTAACCAAAGGCTCAGGATCTGCTGCGGGCATGTTCTGCTTCCAAAAGGATGGACTTTACATATTAAATGCACTTGGGAGTGTTTTGAATCATGTCTCCCCTTTTTAAAAATGAGAAGTAAATAACAATTAAAACTTGTAGAATCTTTAAGGCAAGTAATTTTATGAGGTTCCCGACTTAATTGAGCTCTCTACTGTTTTTCCTCTCGAAAGGATTTACTATCCTGAGTAGTTATGGGAATTCTTTGCTATTCTTGTTATTATTTATTATTATTTCAACCAGGGCCTTGTGTAGCCCAGCCTGGACATGATCTCCCTGTGCGTTGGAGGATGCCTGGAACTTTAATTTTCCTTCTACCTGCAATTCCTAAGTGCTGGGTTTACAGCATGGACCACACCCACCTTAAAATATATTCTTAAATTATATTATTTACAAGAGTCTCTTTTAAAACCCCATTTGCATTATACAGTTTCACATAATTTCCCATAAAATCAACACGGCACGGCAGTAAATTCTCTTTCCTACTCGAATGCGTCAGCAGAAGCACACACAGATTGGAAATTTAGGGGAAATCTAATTTAGAGGGTCACCAGATTGCCTCAGAAGAAGGTAACTGAATTTGATGACTTAATAATCAATTCTTCTTGCTTTTTGGGGTTTTAAATATAAATCCATAATGCATTTTTAAAGATGGCAAAAATAGGTATTATAGATATTACCTCCATTAGCTGGCTCCACAAGTCTGATTGCATCAACATTTTTTTCCCCATCTTCCTAGAACTTCGTGCGCTGGTGAGCAGGTCTAATGGACCAATTAGGGTGGTAAACCATCATCGCCCACTCCCCTGCGCCTAAACAAGCAGATGCGGGAACATGCACAACTGACTACAAAAGCAGAGGTTCTCTAAGTCCCAGATGTGGGGGCAGCACGTGCTGTCTGCTCATTAAACCCGCTGGAAAATCAACGAAGGTCATAAAAATCAAGGAGATGTTTATTTGAGTAAAGTGGCATGGAGAGAGGGAAGAAGGGGAAACCACTCAATGCCTGCATAAAGCACCACACTAAATAGCAGGCGTGGCAGTCAGTCGGACGGAGGTGACCCCCAGAGAAGGACAGAAGGTTCCTAGAAGGGTTGAACCTCCCCGCAGGCAGGGGCTTGCTGCCGTGGTTGCTCCTGTCCTCCTATCCACCCCCCACTCTGCTTCTTCAGATGGAACCTTCAGCACATGTGACGAATACCAACCATATGGGAAGCATCTGAAGGTTTTCTCAATTTTAATTTTCATAGGCAGAAGAAACACTGATAAAAATAGCCCAGAACCTGGGAGAGTCGCTGCAGACTGACCTAGTTAGAACTGGAAGGCTGAGTGCATCTGAGCTGGGTTAATCCTGCCCCAGCTTCCAGGCTTTAGGGGGTTCATCAGCTCTTATGAGTTTACAGTTTATAGGTCAATTGCTGTTCAAAACCAGTTGAGTGAGGGTCTGACCACTGAGGGCCATCCCAAATCAGCTCAAACCACAACAATTTAAACAAAACCCTGGAACAGCAATCAATCGCTAATGCTGACATGAGAGTTATTTGTTATAGACGTGGACAGAAAAGGATAAGCGTTCTTTATAAGAATAAGTATTCTTTAGGAGAAACACATCTCAAAAGGAAATGTCAAAGAAGCTGGGGGTGTAGTTCGGTAGTAGAGTACTTGCTTAGCAAGTGAGAATCAGTGGGCTTAACCCCCAGCGCTGGGGGAAAACAAAATACCTGAAGGCATAAACATTCGTGCAAGATGGAAAATGCCAATAAACATATAAAATGCTTATCGTTACATCAGTCAAAAAGATGCAGATTATAACAAATCAGAAACCACCAGCTCTTTTCGTAGGAATCTCAAATGAGAGGACACTTGTCAAAGCTACTTCAGAACAATGTCTCAAAACTGCGGCTGAAACTCAGTAAAAATGGCTACAACATTACATATGTATGATACACCAACTTTCTAAACAGATACATGCAGTTTTTAGAAGGCAGAATGACACACGCAAATGCTGACGTGGCGTCTTATAAATGGTATAAGGAATACAGCTAACTCACAGCTTTAATCTTTTTCTGTGTTATTCAAACAACTGGTGTTCACTGCCACTTTTATCGCTAGAAAAATGCATTTTCAGTTTTAAATATTTAGTCACAAACAGGTGAGAAATACCTGGAGACTTCTGTTCATGATTTCTTTTTTCTTTTTCTTTTTCTTTTTTTTTTTTTTTTTTTTTTTTAACAACTTATGACTTTAACAGGACTAGATTTTAGTCCGTTCCAAGATAAGGCCCTATCTCTATAAGGGCAAACTATGAAGTTTCAGAACTTATCCTTCTCCCCCAGAGGAGGGGGAGACAGACAGACAGAGAGACAGAGAACCCACATCTGATGACCTCCTCAATTACTCTCCGCCTTACTTGTTGGAAGAGTCTTTAAGGTTCCTGGAAGCTTACTGACGCAGCTGGACTGTGGCCAGCAAGCCCCAGAGCCTCTCCTGTCTGAGTCTCCAGCACTGGACTCCCAGGCACTCACTGCTATACCAGGCTTTGGTTTCCATGTGGGTGCTGCGGATCTGAACCCAGACCCCAATGCTTGTACAGCAAGAACTCCCTCAGCCTCATAGGAACCTTCAACTAAAAGGTTTGTTCTGCAGCCTTTATTAGCAACGTCAACAACTGCTTCCTTTCTTCCTACTGTTGCCGAAGACTTCAACTCGTCCTTCCTATCACTTATTCACTTTGTCACCTGAACACCCTAAGTGTCCTTACATCACCACTGTGATCTGTAACTACAGGTTTCTCACCACAAAGAGGACTCTGACAGTCCTTCACAGAGGTTTCCTGTCTTCTGCATGGATAGATGCCAGCGGCAAGGAAGCACAGGGCAGGTTAGGGAGGCGAGAGTCACGGTGGCTTCACAATCTCAGGAAGAGAGCAAGTGAAGGACAGTGGTGGGCATGGGGAAGGAGGGATTTATCTACAGCAATAAAAAAAATTAAACCACATTAATAGAAGATCACAAAGAATAAGACTCTTTAGAGAGCAATGGATATCAAGATCAGTGATTGGCTGGGCACACATCTTTAATCCCAGCACTCCGGAGACAGAGGTAGGAGGATCTCTGAGTTCAAGGCCAGTCTAGAAGACAAACTGAGTTCCAGGACAGTCAGTGCTACACAAAGAAACCCTGTCTCAGAAAACCAAACCAAACCAAACCAAACCATCTGTGATTAGAGAAGTAAGAATATTAAAAACCAGGAATCTCATAACTTTAAGATTTAGATGGTTTACAATTAGATAAATGATAACCACAACTAAAATGCTAGATGTTAAACTAAAAGACAAGATGTTGTTCCTTCTGTCGGTTTTCTAATTTGATGAGTTTAATTTTATTTTCCATGTTATAATTGTGAGAAACTTAGTCACGGTTGCCAAGGCAACCATGAAACACTTTAACAGAATTAGAACAGCAAGCTCATGCCATTAAATTTGGGGATAGGCATCAATTACACTCAGAGATTGCTAAGACAGCTCTGAGTAGAGAACGGCCAATGATGAAGACATTCAATTCCACTTCCAAATATACACTCCCTCACAAAGAGATGATCCTGAGAGAGTAAGAATCCTTCCGAGTCTTTAAAGACAATCACAAAGAAACGCGTGCTAAGCACAGGCTTTCAAGGTCATGCCTTATAATTAGTAATCCTGTATTTATCAAGTTCAGCTTTCAAAATAGAATGGGCACAAGAAAGCTGAGGAGCCAAGAACACAAAATCATTAGAAGATTCTAGGATCACGTGGATTCTTACACAGCCTGAGTAAGAATCTTATTTACTTATCTTACTTAATCTCCTTATCTGAGATGGTTGGGACCACAACTGCTTGAGGGTGAATTTTCTTTGGATTTTGCAGCTAGCAGGCACGCAGCACAGCACACAATGTGGGAAATGGGAGTCAAGTCTAAACATGGAATTCATTTACATCTCGTAGATCCTGATACACCGCCCGAAGGTAATTTTATAAGGTACTTTCAGTGCTGTGCACCTGTGGTTTGACAGGGAACTACCACATGAAGGATAGATGTGGAATTTTCCACTTGTGGCACCATGCTAGAGTTCAAAATGACTGTAGATCTTTCTGAACTTTGAGCTTTCTGATTAGGAATGCTCAATCTGTATTTTGTTTTAATCTTAACACGGAGTCACAGTGTGACCTTGCTAGTGAAGCTGCACTTCCGCACACTATACAAGGCACACTCGGCCTGCTCCAGGAGGATGGACGCTGCTTCTCGGGCCCTCATGTTATTCTAGTGGTGTTTCTCCTGGTTTTGGACATTTGAATCTCAATAATCCTCCAAACCACCAAATGGTCTATGTAGTTGACTCTTTTCCCCTTTAGTTATCAAGCTGATTACAATGTAATATTATCAGGCATTGCATAGATTATTTCTTTCAGCTATTTACATTTTGCTTTTTTAAGATAAAGGGAAAATGAAATCCCTCAGGTTGACTTCAGACATCAGCAAACAGTGTGGTCTTTCCGAGTGTGAGGCTGAAGCCGTCCTTTTGGGATAAGTGGGATGTGGTGCTGAGCTCATTCCATGCCCACATACCTATTTCAAAGGCACAATCTGAGCATCACTGCTTCCGTGGGCCTAGGTGACCAGCCTTTCCACCACAGATCTGCTGGTAGGCCTTGTTGACGCTCCTTTTGCTCCCTTTGCGTTACTAGCCTTACGTGCTAAGCACCACCTCCCTTCTCCCGATTGCTGTCCCTCTTCCGGATGCTTCCTTCATGCCGCAAAGAATTCTGACATTGTTCCAGCTAGGACTCTGCCACAGTCTGCACATTGACAACATTTCTGAACGTAAAAGTGGATAGCTGTATAACTTTTCGGATTATTGAGCCTGGTTTTATCAGGTAGCATTTTTTTTAAAGTAAATGAATTAATATTATATCATGAGAGACTAAAATTTAAATGCATTTCCTCGGTTGTGCTTTGTAGATTAAACAACATTAAATGTCATGTTGGGTCAGAAATAGTTACATAGAGTAATTTTTTACAGTTCAACCTATTACCTGACCCAGTTTATGCTGATGCTTTCTGGTGCCAAGATGAGTCACTTGTGCGAAGACAGACGACAACCAGCAAGCTCCCTGTTGCTAGGACAAAGCTGGTCAGAGCTGGCAGCCTAGATCTGTGACTCTGTGGTGTCTGAACCCAGTCTATCGAGTGGCTTCCCCCAGCTTCTCATGCTAGTAGGCAGCTAATTGTACCGACACAGCTGCGCAGACAAGGAGAACGCTGACGAGAAAACTGGGTTAGGTGTGTGCGAAGTGTGCTGTCAGCGACTAAGGTGTGTGCAAGGTGCACCATTAGTGGCTAAGGTATGTACAAGGTGCACCGTCAGTGACTGAGGTGTGTGCAAGGTGTGCCGTCAGCGACTAAGGTGTGTACAAGGTGCACCGTCAGTGACCAAGGTGTGTGCAAGGTGCACCATCAGCGGCTAAGAGAGGGTCAGCGAGTGAGACAGACA
The DNA here is from genome assembly GCF_014885135.2 of Alexandromys fortis. NCBI lineage: Eukaryota > Metazoa > Chordata > Mammalia > Rodentia > Cricetidae > Alexandromys > Alexandromys fortis. The sequence continues at coordinate 2,926,876 of NW_026067987.1, read as the reverse complement.
GTGGAAGCACAGCTCTACGACATCTCCCTTTTCCCCTTCTGTTTTTCCAAATACTTGTTGTTGTTGTTGGTTTGGTTTGGTCTTCTGAGACAGGGTTTCTCTGTGGAACAGCCCTAGCTGCCCTGGAACTAGCTCCTATAGATCAGGCTGGCCTCGAACTGAGAGATCCACCTGCCTCTGCCTCCAGAGTGTTAGGATTAAAGGCATGAGCCACCACTGCCTGGCTGTTTTCCCAAGTATTTTATTGATTTTTATTTGTTTCTTTTTGAGACAGGTATCAAATGTAGCCCACCTTGGCTTGGGCATCACTAAATAGCCAAGGATGATCTTGAACTCCCTAGTGCTGAAATAACAGGTATGTGTCATCTCCCCTGGCACTCCAAATTGATCTGTAAGACGTGAGTGAAACATTTTATTTAGTGGGCTGTATAAAATAAGGAGACATGGTAGATTTAAGTATAGAATTGAAACCCAAAGCAAAAGCACTAGACGATCCACCTGTGGTCATCTCCACATGACTGGCTGCTCTATTTGCCTTTGGATCTGATCTGAAAGGGGCACTGTTGGGGAAACAGCGGGACAATTGTGCTGTAACAAACTCATTTGTTCTGTACAATAAACAGTTATCAGAGCTCCTACAGAACTAATGGCCCTCTTCGTATTTAACAAAGCTGCTGGGGGGTTGAGAGGAGGAACGGAAGTCTTCCCTGTCCTCATCCTAACCACAGAATCCATATTCCAAGAGGAAGTGGTTAGGACAGGTAAGCAGAGACCTGCGCCCTACTATGGGAAGTAAATGACACCCACACGGCCATGGTATCTTCTTGTAGGAACATAGACCACCAAGCATCTTTACACCCAAATCATATATTTCTTTGTCACTGGGGACTGAACTCAGGGCCTCATACATGGGAGCACACTGGATCCTCCTATCTGTTTTTGTCTCTCTATAGGTCTAAGATGACATTAGTATAGGATATATTCTATAGTGAGGTGACGTAGGCTAACACACAACTACCACCGAGAAGCTGTTTACTTGGGCCTTGAACTCCAGATCATACGCCTATATAATTGGAATGACATATCCTACTTACCTCTCAAGTTATAAGTGATTAAACTTTTTAGAGTCCTAAATACCATATCCGTTTTCTATTTGTAAGAATAAATCCATCTTATCCTTTTTTATTTGTACTTTCTGGCTTGAGGGGTTGAAGCCGCTGGCACGGAGGGTGTCACGCAGTCTCTGGGCTGAGTTAGTGGAAGCCGACATGCGGGACACATGCTTTCCATCTCACTGGGACTTAGGAGGCAGAGGAGAATCAAGGGCATCTGCCACCCAAAGGCTGCATCCCTAGGGTGTGATGCGCACGTAAGCAGAATCGCGACAGTCAATGACACAGTTGGTGGTAGTTACAACATTCAGTCTTTTAGTTAGTGCAGAAAGTGGACGGATGTGTTCAGCAGATATGTTTCACTTACACTGTCCTTGGGATTTGGAATAAGTTACACATGCTACAGAGATAAATCTGACAACATACGGGAGAAATATTTATATAGGAAAAATGTTTAAAAAAATCCTTTGAGGGCACAACACTGTAAACATATTTAATACCGCTGAATCATGCACTTAAAGATGCTTAGGTCAGTAAGCTTACGATCATATATATCATATGTACTACGAACACACACACACACACACAACACACCTGAGTTGTGGGAATTACATGGAATGTCACTTAACACAGAGTTAGCCAGTATCCAAAAACTAGTTCCCAAGCATTTCTGGCATGAGGAAGGTACTCATTCAGTGTTTCCCGATTTTCTTCTCTTGTGAAGACCACTCATTTGTTTTTCATGTAAGTTTCTCATTTTCTTGACCTCAAACTCTATACTCCCATCCTCTGTTCCTAGTACTTGGAGGGACAGCTTGCCAGGGAACGTGATGCTCTCTCTGTCTGTCTGCCTGTACCCTTTCTCCTGACACCTTGCTAGGGAATGGTGATGCTCTGTCTATCTGACTGTACCCTTTCTCCTGACACCTCACTAGAGAACAGTGATGCTCTGTCTGTCTGCCTGTACCCTTTCTTCTTCTTCTCTCTTTATTTCTTTATTAAGACCCAGATAGCCTTTTCTTAGGAGACATGCAGGTTTTGTGTTGAGACAGGATACTACTCCAGTCCATTCTGAAGTGGAGCTCTACATGTAGCTCAGGCTTTGAAGTCACAGCAGTCTTCTTGCCTTAGGCTCCCAAGTGTTAGGATTACAGGTGTGTGCCATGGCGCCTGGTCATGTGTGCTTTAGAATCTAATTAGAAGCTATAAACCCTGTCTCCTGTGTATGCACACAGGAGCGCGCGCGCGCACACACACACACACACACATGCATGCACGCACACACACACAAACCTAGAGCCTTTCTTCAGATCCTTGATATTATGGAGCACAAGAGTTTTAGGAGACCCCCCTCTTAAGATACTTTGCCAGAGAAGAAGGAACCTGTATTTAGATCCTTACTCAAAAGTTAAATCCAGCTGCTTTCTGTTGGGTACCCAGGGAAGCTCTGCTGTCCGTCGTTGCACGGCCATGGATGGGAGGTAGAGCAAAGAAAACAACGCCTACATATAAGGGTAGCAGATGCAAACGGGGACACTGGATATGGAGGCTCTGGGTTAAAGGCTGCTCACACGCACCTGTTACTGCAAGAGCGTGCTCGTCTATAGAGAAGAAACAGAATGAGAATGCTTTAAGATCAGAGAGAGGAGGGAGGTAGAGGGACAGGAATGGAAGAAAAGATGCAGGGCTGTGTGATCAGAGACATCACAATCCATTCACTGGTCACACTTGACTTGGGGGGCTGTATCCACGTATCATGTGTGTGTATAATAAGCAAGACATATAAAATGCCTTTTAAAATAAAGGGCTGTTTATAGACAGCTATGTACACGTGTCCACATCTGAGTATATGAATGTGATAGAATTTGATCTCTACTTTGATCAAAGATCCCGATCTATTAACACAAATGCATTCAAATAAAGAAGCAAGGGATGTGAAGAATCATCTGGGAAACAAAGGCAATACTTTCGTCAATTTAGAAAGATCCGTTTTGAGGTTCCTAGCAAATGGAAATGTCAATCATTTCAGCAACTTATGTGATCAACTCAGTTGAAGAACCTCAATAAGTCGACTGTAATGGTGGAGGATGGGACCTCTGAGTGACCTTGTCCCGGAAGCAAAGCATAAAAGACTTTGCTTTGGAATGCCGCACACAAACTAGCACACTCAGGAGTGTGTGTGTGTGTGTGTGTGTGTGTGTGTGTGTGTGGTCAAGAGCACTGGCAGGTCTTCCAGAGGATTTGGGTTCATTTCCCAGCACCCACAAGGCAGCCCACGATTGTCTCAAACTCCAGTTCCAAGGGATTCGATGCCCCCTCTGTTTTCTGATGGTACCAGGCACGCACGTGGTGCACCACCCAGATGCAAGCAAACACCTGCACACATAAAGTAAAAACAAGCAAACCTCCAAACAAGTACACTCCAATAAGTGAGGAAATGCATACTGTGCAGCACACTGGCTCCCAGGTCTGAAGTGCCTCTCTGTCAGCATCCCCCACAACCAATGTGATGCCCAGGGGGTCAGGAACATCAGCAGCTGTGGGAGAAGCCACCAGTCATGGCACCTGCCGAGTCACAGCCTTCTTTGAATCGGATTGGCCACTCTTCCACCAGGACGTAGGGCCTCTTCTACTCCTTTATTTAGGACAGGAGTAGACACACTTGACCCTGTATTGCACATGGCAAAGGTGACTTCCAAAGCTAGGTCCTAAGGGTTCTGGCAGCACTGCTGGCTGTTTATTCTGCTGGAATATTTCCGTGAGAGGAGAGAGGTCAGAAGGCCCTGTGGAGGAGAACAAGGACGGACCTGTTGACAGCTCCAGGAACTGCCAGGCCCTCCCTAAAAGGAGCCTGAGTGGGCACAGGAGAGGAGCTAGTCCAGACTGCAGGACTGTGTGCGACACTCCCGGGCTTTGGAGTGGTTTGTTGTGCACAGCAGATAACTGTTGCATTAGGATTTGAATGCCAGTGTTAGGCAGAGAAGCTGTAGCTCCTTTATCCCACCTGAATTTTTCCAGACCGCCTCATGCTTGCTGTGGGCATGATGTGTCAGCTGGATGGTACTGAACCAGCGCACCGGGCAGGTGCAAAGACTGTCGGATAAGGAAGCAACCCCTCGGGTAGGATGAACAATGCAACTGTTGGTGGCTCAAGAGATGACCTCCAGAGTGTCTTTCTGGGTTTGCAATTCTAAAAACATACTCATTAAAAAAAATGATGGGACACATTAGGAGATTAAAAAAAATCCTTTCAATATGTACTACAAATTAATTATTCATTAGCCTTACACCGCAGATAATTCTGTTCCACCCCCTCCCTTCTCTCCCCCATTTAGCTGAGATAGGGTCTCGCTCTGTAGCCAAGGCTGGCCTTTCGTTCACTGTGTAGCCCAAGCTGGCCTACCTTGCAGAGATCCTCCTGCCTCAGCATCTGGGGTGTGATATTAAAAGCATACATGATTATATCTGGCTCTAAATTTATCCACCAAAAATATATCAGGAGGGTGGGAGTGACGTAGGCGCACTGAGTACTCAAGCGTAAAGTTCTCAAAAACCCAAAATTTTATCTCTAAGAACCCCAGTTTATACATCTACAGCCAACATATCAGTGGCTACTGAGCTATAGCCAGTGAGAAGAAATGTGTAGAGGGAACACTCTTGCATTGCTGGTGGGAGTGCAGGCTGCTGCAGACCCTTCGGATATCAGTATGGCGATTTCTCAGAAAATTAGGAAACAACCTTCCTCAAGACCCAGCAATACCACTTTGGGGTATATACCCAAAGGATGCTCAATCATACCACAAGGACATGTGCTCAACTATGTTCATAGCAGCATTGTTTGTCATAGCCAGAACCTGGAGACAACATAAAGGCCCCTCAACCGAAGAATGGATAAGGAAAATGTGGTGTAATTGCACAATGGAGTACTGCTCAGCAGAAAAAAAAATGACATCTTGAAATTTGTGGGCAAATGGATGGATCTAGAAAACATCATATTGAGTGAGGTAACCCAGACCCAGAAAAACAAATATCATATGTACTCACTCATAACTGGCTTTTAGATATAAAGCAAAGAAAAACCAGTGTACAATTCACAATCCCAGAGAACCTAGACAACAATGAGGACCCTAAGAGAGACATACATGGATCTAATAATCTACATGGGATGTAGAAAAAGGCAAGATCTCCTGAGTAAATTGAGAACATGGGGACCCTGGGAGAGGGTTGAAGGGGAGGAGAGGGGAAAGAAAGAAAGAGGAGCGGAGGAAAAAAAATATAGCTCAATAAAAACAACTAAAAAAAGAAATGTGGTAAGGGCTTGTAGTAAAAGCATGACTCTTCCCCCAAAGCCACCTCACCTTCCTAGCTGAGTAGGTGAGTAGGTGTCTCCCCTTCTCCTGAGATAGGGTCTTACTTTGTATACCAGCGCAAACTCACAGCCCTCCCCGGCCAGTGTCCTGAGTAACGGGATTGCAGGTGTCTGTAATCACATCACGTGCTTTGTAGCATTTCTTCACTCTGGCCTCCTCTTGGGTCAGCTACTCTGAGGCTTGATGGCTCCTTCACTTCCAAGGAAAGGGGTTTCCCTGCATTCTGTCTGTGCACATGCCATTTACACAGGCCAATAAATCTCATTCTCAGTTTGCTTGACCTAACACTGCAGGGTCACACGCGTCCTCCTGTTTAACCACCTGATACCGCTGAAGCCAGGGCTTGTTAGCGTCACCATTTGACAAGGCTTGGGGGAAAAGGCTCAGAGCTCACAGACCTTGCCTGAAGTTACAGCTGATAACAGCAACAGAGCCAGAAGCGAGCTCGGAGCCTTCCCATTCCACAGCCCAGCGTCCTTAGTCATTGCATAAACTATCTTTCCATTTACATGGAAGGCCCACAGGCGGCACAGAGGCCCCTCGCAAGCCAGGCAGTATGCTCGGCTTAGGCTCTGGCGAGTATGTCACACGTCCTTTTCTGTATTCTAATTTTACAAGTAAAAAGTCATGTGCGGATTCAATCCTGCTCACGTGCTCACCCTTCCTCTTGGATGTGACGCCCAGGGTGGTCAGTTGTAGCTGCTGGTGTAGTTATCAAGGGCTAACGTACCACTGAGACCTCCTCCTGGAGGAATTCCGAAGAACCGGGGTTCCTATGAGTTAATTGGAGACCCCAGAGCTGAATCACAGGCTACTTCAACTGTCAAGGGAGAGAATTTGTCCCCTTTCTCTTGGTCCTTTACCTCCAAGGACTGTTGTTAGCAGCAATAGGGAAGGTGACTTTGAAGTCTCCAGTGGAGGAGTGGCTTGCAAGATAAGGAGTCTGCCTCCAGGGCTCTTCATTTCTCTGCGGGGCTGTGAGACTGACGGGAAAGGACAGGTCTACAAGTCTAGCAAGGAGTTTAAAATTGGTTACAGTTCAAAAGATAAGACGGTTAAGGAATGCCTCAAGGACAGCTATAGCTAACCTGCCAGTCTGGAAGCACAGACTGTGAGTTAGCCTGTTTTGTGTTGCTATAACAAATTACCCAAGGCTGGGTACGTCATAGAGAGGAAAATAGGCTATTTGGCTCTCTGAGAGCCAGAGTGTCCAAACTGCACTGCGCTACACATTAGGTATATAAAGCACGTGCCGCATGGCAAGAGTTTGGTTAATATTGGCCAGCATCACACTAAACAACTATCCTGATAAAAATTCCAAATGCTCTGGGAGAGGAAAATTGTTGCTCACAGGCCTGTATTGTTTCTTTAAAAGGTCTTTCTTCTCTTAACTCCTGCTTCATGGAACGCACTGCTAATATTTGATGGGTGTTAGTGTCTAACCTTGGCACACATTCGTATCAGGAAGATCTGCCTAGCTGCTGCCTAGCGCTATCTCAAGTAAACACCCTTTCATTGCTGTCGGATCACTTTGGAAACAGCCTAGATCACAGTGAACTCCTGTTTTGGGAGTGCACACTATGATCCCAGTACTCTGGAGGCTCACACAGGAGGTGGTGTCTGTGATGTCTGGACCCAACCTGGCTACAGAATGAGGCCCTGTTTCAAAAGGAAAGAAGCAGAAAGACTATTTAGTAGAGGGGTTCTCAACCTCCCTGATGCTACGACCCTTTAGTACAGCTCCTCAGTTGTGTGACCGCCAACCATAAAATCATTTCGTTGATACTTCATGACTGTAATTTCACTGCTGTCAATGACTTGTAATGTAAACGTCTGATATGCAACCGTCAGGGGGTGGAGACCCACAGGTGCAGAAACACTGCTGCAGTAACACGGGCTCAGCATGGGTGGTCAGTGTCCTGACGCCCACCGCTGATTCTCCTCCTCTCTCCCAGTGAGTAAACTTGGTGACTTTGCTTGTCTGTGTTTGCCCTGAGATTCTTTTCTGTAATCCCAGTTGCATCTCAGTAGAGACTCTTGAGGCTCTGAGAGGAAATTCCATTTCCCCCAGTGTTTGTGGGAAACACAGCTTCACAGCACGGTGGAGCGGTGCAGGCTGGGCCCCCGAGGGAAGATGGTTTATGAGGTAGCCTGGGTACCAGGGCGGAAAGGACCATTGATGGAAAAATCCTGGACAAGAGAATAGGTTCTCTGGCCTGAGTTGAGACTTGACATTCTAGTCAGACAAAGTCGATGACCTGGGTAAAGGACCTCTAGGAAGGTTGACATCTTAGTCACGCCGGAGTTAGGCAGAATAACTATCCCTTTAATGAGATAGTATCCCCTCCCCACCCTGCATCACAGCCCCTTCAAGCCAGGCAGCCGTGAGGTTCTGCTGGCTCTGTCCATATTTCTCAATACTCACTCTGAAAGGTGCTATTTTGACTTTTTTTTCTGTATCTTTCTTTGGGATTCTGGCCAGAACCTAAGTAAATTGTTGTTTTCTTTTTTTTTGTACCCGGATTTCCTTGCTCTTTCTCTAAAGCCCCTAACCGTGCCACGTGTTGGATCTGCATGCCAGTATCAAACAACATGGCTTTTCCCTTCTCGCTTTCATTTTTCTCCTCTAGACAGCTGACGAGAGGGTCTTTTCTTTTAAAGACTAAATAAAATTGTCCTCTGTTTAAGTCTATTCTTAAATTATTTTGTGAATGAGACTAAGACTCTCGAGAGGGGACCCTGATTTCCCCAACATCATCTGGCAACCCAGATGGGACACCCCAAAATTCACGGTAACAATGTGAGCTTATCAGACATCCCTATAGAATGCCCAAAATTTGGGATTAATGGTTTTCAGGACAAGAGCCAAGGCAATTGAAAACTATGAGCGCACAAACCTGTGTTCTTGGTCTGTCCCGGTTATGCTGAGTACAGCCTGTTCCAGGAATTCAGACCGTATTTTACTGATACAGAGACCACAGAATATTGATTTTTTTTTTCCAGCAAAGCAACTTTCCTTTTCCAGGAAAATAAGGCAGCCATACATACGTGTGGCTGGGCTGAAAGCAACAACTGAGGTCTTCAGACTTGCTGTCTACACATTCCAGCTTCCTCTCAGTGACTAAAATAGTAAATGATAGTAAAGAAACCCTCAGTAATACCGTGCTATCTCCTGGCCTTTTAATTATTCATGCTAATGCACAGCATTGGCGGAGTTTATACTTTACACATGCTAATAGAGCCCAAGGATCCATGAATAATGGAAACACACAGATGACGGGCAAATCGGATTCTAAGTACTGTTTTCAACACGTGCTCTCCCAAGCAATCTCCAAATGTTTGCTCCTCCTTCTCATTAATATCCTTCACCCCAGTGAAATTTTGGGAGAAGTCACTGGATCAAAGCCTGGCTTAATCTGCATACCTTGCAGTCTCTGCTCACCTAGAACAGGAAGAAGCAACAGGCAGGAAATGAAAAGGCCCAGGCCTGCAACCAACCGGAGGCACTATCTGCAGCCAGCCCTGACCAGAGCCTCCAAGGCAATGCTGTGAAAACTGCCTTCCCGCAAGTCCCCCACAGCTATCAAACAGTAATGGCAAAAGCCAATTACCAGTGTGGTGGTTTCTCCTGCCTTCCTCAAGAGGAAAACCTTCTCAGTGGTTCTGTTGTTTCTAGTACTAAAAGAATTTATAGGAGTTAATGTCTCCTATTTTTGTTTGTTGAAATCAAATACCACTTTATAATCTGTCTGATTCATGAATCAAAGTGTCTGGCTCCATGGAGCCCAAGTGAGGAGTGACTTCCCGCCTCTGCCCGGGACTGAGCATGCTGACAACAGCGTTGCAGCAGAGCTTTCTGCACAGGTGAGTGCATACACCACCCACTTCCTGCAATGAGCACAGGCCCTTCCGGTCCTTGAAAGCGCGAGGTGTGGAGCTTTAGGCCAGCCACAGGACAAGAGCCAGAACAAAGCTGCAGTCACTAAAACCTCCCATCAGCTGGGGATATAGAAGCTAAGCCTGCCACATCACAGAACTCTGGGCAGCAGTTAGCAGTCTAGATGGGGGTGCAGTACAAAACTGCAGACCGACAGATATATGGTATTTATACATGTGTGCATGTATCAAAGACGCAGCAAGGGCCAGGAAAGGTAAATACTGTCCCTCCCTGGGGACAATGGGGAGATGAAGGCACAGACGTAAGTTGACTACGGAAGGCGAAGAGGAAAACGATAACCATAGACATCAGATTATGTGTGTATACACACACACACACACCATTATTAGGCCTTTTATTATAAAATATTTAATATGTTTACTGGCTGAGATCATGAGCATGTGGGTATTTTTTATGTTATCTTTGCTAGCATTTTCTTAAATTAATTACTATCAATTATAACACCCCCTCCCCTTTAAGGCCAAAGACACACATCCCTAACGACCAAAGGCCAAAATCTGAGACACACACAGATGTTGGCTCCCGGGGGTGAGGCTCTAGGCCTGCAGGAACACGCATTCACATATATGGACAGATGTAGCACCCTGCCTACTACAGGACAGACACATCAGCGCTTGCTCAAGCCTGTGGGCATGGGGGGAACGGCTGGCTTCAGGATATGGTAGGTGGAGGGAAACGAGTCCAGGCACAGCCCTGGACTGCCAAACGCCTGCATGGGGTTGATGTGAAGGCTGTGCAGCTTCAGACATGTTACTGCATGTACGGAAGGCAGTGGAGAGGAGTCTCAAGTTAACTGGATTGACAGGAAATTCATAAAGCTGGTCACTGATCAGAAGTGTTGCTGAAGCAGCTGTTTTAGAGTTCTGTTCATAAGGCACGCCCCTGTGACTGTCACAGCAGTCCACACTGCCGGGGGTAATGGGAGCTGCAGGATGGTGAGCTCCACCACGTGCAGAGAGGGAAAAGGATTAGTGCTGCAGATTCACAAGAGAATTAGCCAGTCATGCATCCACGAAAAGAAAACATGGCTCCCAAGCAAGCCTAGGGTAAAAGCCCACAGGGCTGAGCCTGTGAAACTCAGGTCTCAGCTGCCACTTTGTATCTCTATAATGCTGATGGAAAGGTCTGCCCACAGGGAAACCTGTTTTTCTAGGCCTTAAAAAAATCTGATGCCGAGACGGCTTTATGAAAGAGAAGCATAAAAGGCAACTTCCGAGGGTGGCTTAACGAGGGAGGCGTGGCGTACTTGGATGGGCAGGGACAGGCAGGGAGGCGGCTGGGTACACGCTGGATTTTGCTAACTTAGCAGCAGCTCCGGGTCTTTTTCCAGGGCACTTTCTGAGACACAGAGCAGCCAGTGGGAGTGGGAGTGGGGGTGGGGTGGGGTGGGGTGGGGTGGGAGGAGGAGTTTAAAATCACTGGAAATTTCTGAAGTCCTTTCTCGCTGGCCAACAACTCAGGCTTTGTGACCTTGATGGTGAGTTCCAGTTGCTTGAAAGAAAAGCGTGTGCACAACTCAAATGTGGTAATGATTACATACCACGGACTCAAAATAAGCATTTCATAATTAGCTCTGGTACATACAGAAATACGACAGCAGAAGGCGCTTCTAGGAGGATCTGCCGCCAGAACCTGATGCAGGGACCTTACAGCAGAGTCTTGAGGCCCTAATGTGATCTAGTTTAAAACCAACAAATCATCCTGGCATGAAGGCTAGCGGGCAAAGGTCTTTCATACGAAAGTCACAGTAGTAACCACAGGCCGGGTAATGATCAAACTGATCTCCATCTTCTACCAGGTTCAGGACAAAGTCCTGGCCCTGGACAGTTCTAGCCTGTAGAACCAACTTCCTTGGCTGCCCTCCCCATCCTTTCTGACCTGCAGCTCCTGAGACGCCAGATTTGTGCCTCGACCCAGTCACCACCCACGGACCAGAAGTCTAGGACTGGCTTCCAGAAGGTATTTCCCTAATGGCTTAGTGGAAAAAGAATGTATCAGCTGGGAAGCCAAAGGCACGTGTTCTAGAACTATGGACGATAAATGTAAAAGCCTGCTGGATTCGTTCCTGTTAATTTAAAACTTTACCTGTGATACTGTTCACACGAGCAATACTCGGGGAGCCTCAACTGCACCCGAGCTTCTGTATCAGGGTGCTGGAGGGCACAGTATGACTTGAGGAAGGAGACGTTGACAGTGACTCAGCAAACAAGCTCATACTTTATAATTTGGCTGGAACTCAGGATCAGCGAAACCTGAGACCTAGCTTGGGGACATCCTTATGGAAAGAAAATGGGGTCAAGTAGGTGAGGATCGGGTACAGCAGGAGGAGAAGAGAAGAGCAACAGGGGGGCACACAGAAGAGGCGAGAACTCTAAGGAAAGCCAGACGGTACCCAGTATCCACTGCTTTAGGATACAAAGACTGACTGACACACACACACACACACACACACACACACACACACACACACGTCTGGTGATAACGCATCATCTAATTGGGTGCTTCACCGTCACACGTCTCAGGTATTTTTTGCCAGTTGACTAATGAACGAAAGAAGACTCTCACAGAGAAAGAAGTTCTGAAATGAGGGTTGGCATTAGCCATGAAGAGCACAGGCATCTGTCTCTAAACACACCAGCAGAAACCTGCCTAAAGTTCTAGAGAATTCCCATCCGCTGCTAGGCATGTCCACACCCAACTTCGAAAGGGGAGGAGCGAATTTGAAGGTTTTAAGAAAGCAATTCCTTTAACACTTCAAGATGAATCCTTGCTATTGTTCCCTGGTCAACAAAGACTAAGTAAGAGTCTTTGTTAATTTTAAGGAATAAAAAGTACACTCCCTCAATTGTATTTGTAACAAGTGAGGTGATCTGACCTAATGTAGTAATTTACTTCCTTCATTAAACACAAGAAAATTACAGAGTACTTCATGAGTAACCTACCTGACATCTAAGACTTTTGATCCACGTGAATAAACACAGAGCAAGGATCCAGTCACACAGGGCAGTGGCAAGAAAATTACTAAACTCCTCAAGGCTGGGAGTGGTGATGCAAGCCGCGAATGCCAACACTCAGGAGACAAAGGCTGGGAGAAATCTCTGACTTCAAGGCCAGTGGAGAGGGTTGGAGAGATGAGTTGGCTCAGCAGTTAAGAGTACCCACTGCTCTCGTAGGGACCCAAGTTCAACTCCCAGCATCAACCATGGCCAGTAACTCCAACTCCAGGACTGGAATCCTCTTCTAGCCTCTGCTGGCTACATTTGTACATATTCACAGAGACACAAATATATACGCATGATTAAAGATAAAATGAATCTTACAAAACAGAAGTGGGAAGAAATAAGGGTAATTTGGTTACAAATCGCCATTATAATCCTGTCGTTTTGTGAGCTCCAGCTTTGTCCCAGACGTGTGTTATGTACTCATAAAGTCTTTCGAGTTCTCATCGACACCTGAGCACTTTCCTTCTTTCATATCACAGGTGAGAGAAGGCTGGGATGAGCGAACGAGACACTCCTAAGCAGCACTTTTCCTATTATAGCACACAGTCTTTCACAGAAACACAGCAGCTCCCTTGGGTCTGGGGCCACTTGCACACTTCTCAGCCTGGCCATCATCCTGCTTTCCCGCCAAACTGCTACGTCCCCAAGAAAGCTGGGCCTTGAAGCTGTGTGGTCCTATTTGGGGGATCAGGGCAACTATCGACATAGAAGACTTCTTTGAACTGTAAACAGATTCTGTGCTACGTTGTTCAGAAAGATTTTTAAGGGGGCTCATATAGTAAGGGTCTAAGCTGTCTCTTGCTAATGCTTGACTCCTAATGTTGGAAATAATTCTGCTAATCCTGCAGAGGTGGGCTAGCCTCCATGATAGAGTTCCCAGTGGTTTTAGGACAGGTGCTAATGCTGAACTCTGTTACTTTAATGCCTTATTCCTACTGACTAAGACCAGGGTCTGTAATGATTCTAGCCACTCCAACCATATATATTTCAGACTGAAACTGAACATGTGGATGAAACCCTTCATCCAGACTCCTCAACTCCATTTCAACCCCATATTCCATTTCGTTTTCAGACTCCACACTGGACTTGGGTTTGTAAATTCTTTGGACTCTAGAAATAATTTATATTCCCCCGAACAAACCCTCACTGGGATGAGAGCCTCAAACATAGTGCCTGAATTCTGTAGTCAGCATTCGTGGAATGGCATTCTGGTAGCTATTTCAAAGGCAATGTCTTCTGCTCATCTGGGGCACACTGCAGGGCTCTGCCTCTGGGCTTGGGGTGCTATTACTTGCCTTTGGAAGATAACACAAAGGATACCTCAAATAAGTCAGGTTTTTTCTAGATACCCAGAATTTCTAAAATTTGAGTATAGTCTGGGCCATGTAAGTTACTATCTCAATAAACAAACTAGCAAACAAACAAAAAGTCAAAAAATCAAAGAAGACAAAACAAGAAGCACAATATGATGAAGGTGCCAGCAACTCATCTGGATACTTCTTGGAAACAACAAATCAAAGCTACTCCTAGAAGCAGCGATATTAGTAGACACAAAAGACTCAACTCAGCAGACTACAATCATCCAATAAATAATGCCGAAAAGTTACAAGCTGGGGATTTCTAAGCCAATATTTAATTGTGCCTCATTCCTATGATTTGAACAGTTGTCTTTTAACCACGTCTATTTAATTTAAGCCTGCTAGTTTTTCATTTCAAGACCTTCCATTTTATATAGCATCTATCTGTAAAATCTATTATTTCGGGCTGAGCATGCCCTCTTGTGCACAGCGACATGGAGTGACTTGTTCCCTAACACAGATGCCTGGGACACAGCTCAAGCGTTTCCTTCACAGATGCTTAGAGACCCCACAAAGAGAAAGCTACAGACCAGTTATTGTCGTCCTTCTCCAACACTTTCTATGCGGACACAAACATTTTGAATAAAGTTACATTTAGGGCCTGTGGCAGTTTGAATGTAGTTGGCTCATAGTCTTTCTCATAGGGAGTGGCACTATTAGGAGGTGTGGCTTTGTTGGAGTGGGTATGACCTGGGTGGAGGAAGGAGCTCACTGTGGGGGTGGGCTTTGAGGTTTCCTATGCTCGGGATACCTTCTGCCTCACGAGCTGCTAAATTTCCCTACTAAAACCATTTACCTTGTTCTGAAATGGCTAAGAAAGGACACTGGTCACAGACAATGGTCACGTATGACAGGACAGAGGAGAGAAGGACGATGTGTGAGGCCAGCAAGAGCGGGACACCTGCCTTGTCCCAAGATCACCGTGGGTCCAACAGGAGCATGTATGGGAGAGGGCAGATCATACCCCTAACCAGCAGGGTTCTCCCTCAACAGGAAATGTGCCAACGGTTCTGTAAATGCAGCTTAACTTAAGGGGTGGGAGGAATGCTGCTTTTCAGAACTACTGTTTTAGGACTTCAAGGAGAAACTGTATTTCACTACAATTTAATCTGAACAGTTAGCAGAGGGGCAGGAGGTATTACTAGTCTTGATACAAGTCAAGTAGTCACTACACCTGGCAAGTACGTGCCTTCATTTTTACACCACAGGAAATAGCAGAAAAGAGAAAACTGTAAAATGAAGTCAAATCCTGGGATATTATTGTCTAACTGCCGTTTGGTAGAGTAATGTGATTGACAGAGCAGACACACTCTCAAGAATTATCTTGGGAGGTCAGAGCCTGCAGAAATATTCTAGATGCTAAGTTTACCTTCTCTGCCACTGTATTCACTGCTCACACCCAGTATAAAGTGGAGGCATTCCGGCACTTAGCCTTCCAGGATAAAGAAGGGCCAGGTGGGGTATGCAGGGGTAGTCACTCTGAGATGAGCATCAGGAGAGAAGCAAGTGAAGGGTTGCCCTTCCGCACCAGGACTGGGAAACTGGCAGTGAGAGGGGAGGGTTAAGAGGAGCCCAGGAAGGAAGGGAAGTCTGGAGGGGAGGACACCTGATCTGATTCCAAACCTTGTGTTAGAATAGCCAGATAAAGGAGAAAGCAGAAGACGGTGGACCACGAGAAGGATACAGAGCAGGAGGACTAGGGGCAGGGAAATGTCAGGATTTTGGTGCAGCTAGGGCACCGAGTTTGAAGAGCAAAAGGGAAGAGAATGATGAGAGAGAAAGGACCGGACCACAGGAAACTCACGTCCAGGCTAAGGAGTTTGGGACTTATTTTTTTTTAAAGATTTATTTATTTATTATGTATACAACAATCTGCCTCCATGTATGCCCGTACGCCAGAGGAGGACGCCAAATCTCATTACAGATGGTTGTGAGCCACCACGTGGTTGCTGGAATTGAACTCAGGACCTCTGGAAGAGCAGCCAGTGCTCTTAACCACTGAGCCATCTCTCCAGACCTGGGACTTACTTTTTTTTAGGTCAAGGGCTTTCAAAGCAAATGGCCATGACGATGCGGCCACTGAGGTAGACCAGTTAGTCCACATTCTATTATAGAAGGGTTGCTGGAAGCGTGACGTCTCTGTGTGGCAGCTGCCAATTAGCTCTTGCTAATTACTGAGGAGAAGACATGACCAGGTGTGGCATGCCGTACAATCTTTCCAGGAATCCTGGTTGGATTTTTCTTTTTTCTTTATTTGTCAACTTGACACAGCCAGGGACATAAACTTGAGAAAATGCTTCCCTCAGATTGGCCAGTAGGCAAGCTCTGGAGCATTTTCTTGGTTATTGACATCGGATAATGTGAGTGGTCTCATCCCTGGGCAGATGTTCTGGGGTTTATAAAAAAGCAAACTATGCCAACCTGCGGGAGCAAGGGAACAAGCAGCATCCCTCTACGGTCTTTGCTTCAGTTCCTGCCTCCAGGTTCCCGCCTTGAGTTCATGCTCTGACTGTAACTATAATTGGAAATAGACCTCTTTCTCACTAAATTACATTGTTAGTTAGAAAGCAACCCAAGACAGAAGGGAAGCTAAAATCCAGATTACTGTGAAACATCTCTCTCAATGGAGGCTTATTCAAAAGCAACAACAACAACAGATGCTAAATGAAAATACCTATAGATCAAATATGGCTTCGCATCTCAGTTATGACATTGTTCCCGCTGAAGCATTCCCACAGTGAGGCTCCAAAGCATGTGAGGGAGAAGACAGAGGCCTTCATTGCATGGCATGGCTGGAAGATGAAGCAGGGAAGCAGGTGGGTAAGAATCTGTCCAGTAGAGCCGGGTGGTGGCGCACGCCTTTAATCCCAGCACTTGGGAGGCAGAGGCAGGCGGACCTCTGTGAGTTTGAGGCCAGCCTGGTCTACAGAGTTAGTTCCAGGACAGGCACCAAAGCTAAGAGAAACACTGTCTCGAAAAAACCAAAAAGAATCTGTCCAGTCACAGATAAGATCTTCATCTTTTGAGGGTGGTAACTTTCTAAAAATAAGTTATTTGGAGTAAAGTCTCACAAATAAACTTAGCACTGGAGCTGGAAGCCAATCAGGTTTATATAAAAATCAAACTGAACCAGGAGTGGTGGCACACACCTGTAACCCCCGCTCTTGGGAGCAACAGGAGGATCAGGAGTTCAGGGTTTCATTCAGCTCAGCAGTGAATCTGAGGCCAGCCTGGGCTAAGATCACAATTCAAACAGGCAAATAAATAAACAAGGAAACAAACAAAACCCAGGAGTATAAAGTCAAAGAAGACAATACTTTAGCTTGCTCACAGACGGCAGGGAAGTCACTACCGCTGAGAAGGAAGGAGCACAGGGTGCTGTAGCTGTCATGCTTCCAGGCGGACTTGAAGCCCTGGAAATACCTTTCATTGGAAAACACTCTGCTTAGAAGTAGGTCCCCTCCAACCCAAGAGAGGGTTTCTCTGTCTTCAAGTTCACAGAGATCCACCTGCCTTTTCCTCCCAAGTGCTGCGATTAAAGATGTGTACTACCACGGGCTGGCCCCAGAACTAGGCTTTGATACTACTTTTTTTGTTTTTTTTCTTTTTAATTATTTCATTTGCATTGGTGTTCTGCCTGCATGTATGTATGAGGGCATCAGATCCCCTGGACTGGAGTTACATGGTTGTGAACTGCCATGTGGGTGCCGGGATTTGAACCTGGTTCCTCTGGCAGAGCAGACAGTGTTTTTCACCACTGAGCCATCTCTCCAGCCCCCTTGATACTACTCTTTGTTTGTTTTTTGTTTTTTAAAGACAGGGTTTCTCTGTAACTTTGGAGCCTGTCCTGAAACTAGCTCCTGTAGAGCAGGCTAGCCTCAAACTCACAGAGATATGATGGAGGTGGGACTTGTATCTTATCTGTTGCTTTCATTGGTTAGTTAATAAAGAAACTGCTTGGCCCTCTGATAGGGTAGAATTTAGATAGGCAAAGTAAACAAAACAGAATGCTGGGAGAAAGAAGCCAAATCAGGGAGTCGCCATGATTCTCCCACACGACACAGACGCAGGTTAAGATCTTCCCTGGTAAGCCACCTCGTGGTGTTACACAGATTATTAGAAATAGGTTAGATCGATATGTAAGAGCTAGCCAATAAGAGGCTGGAACTAATGGGCCAAGCAGAGATCCACCTGCCTCTGCCTCCCAAGTGCTGGGATTAAAGGCGTGCGCCACCACCGCCCGGCCCTGGCTTTGATATTTTTAAAGAAGCCTTTCAACCATTCATCATATTTCCTGCCTTGGGTCCTGCGTATGCTTCCAGATGTTTTCACACCCTCAGCCAGATGTCAGGGATAGGTTTCAAGCATCTGCTGTGCTCCTGTTGCTGCAGTCTGAAGACTGCAGGCTAACTGCTTTGTCGCGGGCACACCATTCTACTCCCTCCTTTTTCCCGAGCCCCCCTCACTTCAATTTCCACTCATTTTATTGGCTGCATTTGTCTGCCTCACACTTCTGAGGGCAAAAATACTCCGTTATCTTTGCATCACAACACTTCTACGATGCCCCAATGAACAACAGCTAATGAACATTGGCTCAAAGAAAAAACATCTCATTACTTAATAACAGAGCGTGCTTAGCAAAACTCAGCAAGTATGCCTTGGAACCTAGCACAGGCAGCTACTTACAGCAGTACCTTTGGCCCAGACAGGCCCGAGGTCAGCATGACACAGGGGCCCAGCATTTGGAGGTGAACAAACACATCAGCCTAGCTTGCTCCAGTGTTATTGAAAGGCTATGTGTCAGCAACTGGAAGGCCTGTGAAGCATGTGCATTCCAATTCCACGGACAAGTGCTCACTGCTCTAAGAATTGATCTTGTCTATCGGCTGACCAAATTCCTGACCCACTCCACCATGTAACTCAGAGGCCACACTATCTAGGAGTCTAGACGGCAGTTGCACGGCACCGTTCATCCCTGTGAGAGCCTGGTGATGTTACCACAGTACGGACACCTGAAAAGACAGAGCCCACACTACCCAGGTAATCCTAGCCAGATGCTCTCAGCGTAATGAAGTCAGAGAGCAAGGTTCTTTACTACTGATGAAGACAGAAAAAGGCATTAGGCATGCAAACCAGCAGTGTGCACCAGGTTCAGACACGGTTGGCGGATTAAGCTGTGGAGTGGGAAGAGAACCAAATTTGATTGCTTATCTTAATAGTCACTTAATAGATGATACATAAAGGGCAACTTGTATCATCAGGTTCTGTTTTGGAAACAGAAGCCCCATTAAAAGTTGCAAAAGATGACTTACTATAACAAGAGCAACTGTAAGGAGCACCTGGAGGAGGAGGGATGAACTGTCTATGCAGGCTGCTGTGGGCTGTAAGGAACACCCGGAGGAGGACGAGGGATGAACTGTCTATGCAGGCTGCTGTGGGCTGTAAGGAACACCTGAAGGAGGAGGGATGAACTGTCTATGCAGGCTGCTGTGCGCTGTAAGGAACACCTGGAGGAGGAGGAGGGATAAACTGTCTATAATGGCTACTGTCTGGCACTAGGAGGCAGTGAGAACAGAAAAAACAGAGACAATACAAATACAAATATATGTCACATAGTCTACACTACAGATATACCATAAATAGCTACACACAGTGACTTGAATTTTAATAAACTAAAAATGATAAATCACTTTCTCAGTTGTCCCAGTTTTCTTTCAAGTGCTCTACAGCCACGAGTGGGTAGCAGCTATCACACTGGACAGACATGAAACACTGCTGACCGTTTCCTATTGCAGAGCTGGAGTAGAAAGTACACATTTCCTATTGATCAGACGCCTGAAGAGAAACTTGAAAATCAAAGCGAAAGAACTTTTTCTCATTAAGCAGACTCCGAGATATCCAGAATTCTTCACTGGCTCATTTTGTTGCCTGTGTCACAAACTAGAGACAGACAGGGACGTAAAGAAACCCTGGTTATCCTTACTAGGATAAAATCCTGCCCATGCGCCCTCAAATCTTTTTTTTTTCCTGGTGTGAGTGTGTGTGTGTGTGTGCACATGTATGTGTGTGTGCATGTATGTGTTTGTGCATGTGTGCAGGCATGAAAAGGGATAAATGGCAGGGGGTCAAGAACTCCTGGTGCACAAGTTGCCAAAACCCAAACATCTTTAGAAATTCTGACTTTCCCCTTTCTCCTTTTCTTTTCAATAAAATATCCAAGGGCAGTTTTCATGTAGAAGGAAAATTTTAAAAAAAATCAAAATAAAACCTAAGCAAACCAAAGATTGAGCCAGGAAGAGAAAGTCCTGGAAATTCCTGAGAACGCAGTGGGTAGTGATCCTGAATGACTGTCCCAGGACACTCAAGGAGAGGCCAATTTTGACAAACACACCGTGGGAAAGCTTCAACAAATATGCATTAACTTTAAAAAGTTACCAGCTCCTCAGAGGCTGAATGAGCTGCTACTAACCACTGAGAGCGGCACGAACTCTGGCTCAACTCTCAACTCCTGGGCATACAAGAAGAACCTTCCCCTTCCCTCTACAGCAGCACTGGATTCCTGAGGTCATCCGATCTTCACACAGAAGCCCAGACAGTAAATAGAAATCATCCATGAGATGAGGGTCTATTTACTAAAACCTCTCTTTAAACCCAGAAGCAAAACTCCTGGGTTTAAAGTAGGCAGTGCCCATTACATTTACAGAAAGCAGCTCAAGTCATGTAAGAGCCAGGGATAAGAAAGCAGCAATGGCTGGGGGGCTCTGCTGGCATTCACTCTACTGTTGCTGGATCAGTTGTGGCTGCCACGTGGTGCTGGTACTCTGAGCCATACTGTGGAAAATTTGCTAATATTAGTGATAGAATAATTTGCCAGTGACAGAATACATGCTAAACTTAATCAGTTTATAAAAATAACAAAATTGGTACCACATCTGCTAGAGAGAACAACAGCTTGTGTGCTTTGAGGAAGGCAGCTACAGGAATCAGGATGCTGGAAAACTTAATTACAAGCCTGAAAGTCCTTCTTCAAAAATGCATGAGAGAGGCTATGAGACAATGCGTCGGGTGACACAGCACATGGGACTTAAGCCTGGCCAGCTGCTACATGTCATAGGTAGGAGAAAGCACTACTCGACTCCGACCCCTGTTTTCAGCACGGTTGAATCGTCTACACAAGTGCTCGGCAGCAGCCATCAGCTGTTAGACGCCACGGCGCGCTCCCGGCTCCCTGGCTCTGCCCTCTGTGGTTGCTGTGAACTTTGCCTTCTTACCTTCTCCCTCAGCATCTCAGTAAAGGACACCCAGAAGCACCCTCATCTGCTGCCCTAACCCATCCTTTTGGCAGAGAAACTCGTTATCATATGAAATATATGGAAATAGCCTGATGTGCCCACAGGTAGGTGAGGGTTATTCTTTTAACACCTCAAAGTCAAATTTCTTTTCCTGGATGAGGTCAGAGTCGCTGGCCCCTGTTTAAATGAAGGAGTGGATATAAAAGATCTTTATCCTAGGAAAACAGTTTGGGTCTTAAATTTAGCTGATCTCAAATCGACTAAACCTGCAAAAAATTATTCCCAATTCATCATCCTCTGCCTTAGGGGGTGTGTAAACACAATCCGCGAGCTATGTCGGGTTATGAGTACTCTGAGAAGCAGGCACCGTGGGTAAGGCTGGGAGCCTGCGCTACAGCTGCTTAAGAAACAGCGCTGGATCCCGGCAGCTCCAACCAGAGGGGAGGGCTAAATGCATACCTTTGGGTCTTCTGGAATTTCCATTCTTTTGCTGCTCATCTTCCTCATTAATGGTGAATAAACCGAGGGGAATTGGCCTTGCGTGGGTCTTCTTCAGTCTCTCTTGTCGGAAAGCTGTAGCGGATCCAGGCATATCGCTGCTACTTGTTCAACAATTATATTAAAAATATATGCTTATGTAATTGCAGCTCCCAGGAAGCTGCTAGCTCCTAAGCTGACGGTTCATTTGAGCACTTGTAATAGATCCCCTATGGGTAAACAGTGTGCAAACAGCTGACAGATACTACCAGCTACTTGGCAACTGAGCCCTGCAGCTCCCCCTCCCCTAGCAGCAGCCCCCTCCTACTTACTCCCCCCACTAGGCACATGCGCTGGTGAGTAAACACTCTCACACATGCACACACGCACGCTCGCGAGCACACACACACCCATCCCAGGACGACTCTATTAGAGGTTCGGATGCCTCCCTCCAACTGCCTAACCTGTTCAATCAGATCCCAGCTTCTCCTTCCTGCTGTGCCACTTTTCCCCTGTCTTCTTTTGCTACCAAGCAGCGGAACATTCGGCATACAGCGGAGGGCAAAAGATGACACACTGCCTGCTGCTAACAGTTGCCCTGACAACCCTGACAGAAGCTAATCAAGGAGGACAGAGGCGGCTCCGTCTCTCTCCAGCTGCCCTAGGATGCAGAGTCTTCGGGAATCAACAGCAGGGGCTTGGTTGCCCCGGGAGGCCACTCTGCAGCTCCCTCTTCCTCTGGGTGGCAGAGGAGAGCAGC
The DNA here is from genome assembly GCF_014885135.2 of Alexandromys fortis. Classification (NCBI taxonomy): domain Eukaryota; kingdom Metazoa; phylum Chordata; class Mammalia; order Rodentia; family Cricetidae; genus Alexandromys; species Alexandromys fortis. The sequence goes on along the minus strand of NW_026067987.1, from coordinate 2,904,547 downwards.
GGGCTGGTTGGAGGAGGAGAAACAGAGTTTGGCCTGCACAAACAACGGCCAGTTCTTCAGTAGGGAGCACAGAACTCTCCTTTCCCCAGCTAGGTGGTCTATGATAACAGAGAAGGACAAAGGTGACGTGCTCTCCTGACACTCAATATGTCCTGTGTATGTACACGGACAACATTGCTCTGCATTCACTTTCAAGGTGTTTTCAACTCCACTATAAACTCTCTCAACATATGCTGTTTTTTTTAACTAACTAATTCATTTTATTTTATGTGCATTGATGTTTTGCTTGTTTGCATGTCTGTGTGAGGGTGTCGGATCCCCCGGAACTGGAGTTACAGATAGTTGTGAGCTCCCCGTGGGGGCTGGGAATTAAATCTGGATCCTCTAGTGGGGCAGCTAGCACTCTTAACCGCCGAGCCATCCCTCCAGCCCCAAATAAGCTGTTTTTATTCAGCCCACCAGTACCACATCTCTGGGACCTTCCATGAAGACCAGAAACTGGAGACTGTACCTCTTCCCACTAAAAATTACATTGTGGAACCATAGTAAGAGGGGGAGTCCCAGCTACCTCAACTACATTGCTCCCTAGTACCCCATCCCAATGCCCCAGCAGCACCGCTGAGCAGGTCTCAACACCACCAGACACAGTTTCAGCTCTTTTGGACTATTTTCTCAAAAACACACAGCAGTATGATTTCTGTTATCTTCCGAAATAAGTTTTCTCATTTTAAGACTCTGCATTTTTAGGTTGCTTAAAATTTGTACTATATATTTTGTACTATTAATAATTTTTTTTACTACAAATAACATTTCAAAAATGCCAATCACTAAATTAAGGAAAAAAAAGAGCTAGCTGTTCTTTCTTTTGCCTTTTAATCAAAGTCAAATCTATCTAGAAAGTCAGGAGCAATCCTTCCACCTCTAAACTACTCTTCAACATTTTTTTAGTACTTAAAAACTCACATTATCAGAGACTATTTCGTGTGAAATAAACTCTGGGTATTGGACTGCACTTCTCGGGTCCCAGTTTTCTCTGGACAGCTGGGATGATGGCTCCATTATTTTATGGGGTTGAAGGTAAGGATTAAATGAATATAGTACTAGCAATAAAAATGGTTTATAAATATCAACTGCTACTGTATATATATACACAGCCACTTGGAATTAGCCCATTGTTTTGCATTTGTTTTCAAGGTGTTTTCATCTCCACTATAAACTCTCTCAAGATCCACTGTTTTCATTCACTTGCATTGCCCTGCCCACAGCTGGGTATAATAGTTGGCAAATCCCACTGAAATGAATAAATCCTCAAAAATGCTTTCCTCCAAAGGCTTGGGGATTTAATTAAGTTACTGCACATTTTGATTTAGACTGGTAGCTTGAAAAAAAAATGCAATGAATAGCTATAATTAAAGTTTTCCTTAGTTATGGTAAAAGATAAAACAGATATAAATATTGTAACTAATTCTTGCTTAAAACCTGTTTTATGTAATTTTACTATTTAAAGTTAAAACTTTCCTTTTTTATTTGAACAGAAAAGGGGAGATGTAGGAAGTCCTTTTATCTAAATGTTGCTCTTATTGGTTAATAAACAAATGTTTTGGCTAGTGGCTTAGCAAAATAGAGCTAGGCAGGAAAACTAAATGCTGGAGAAAGAAGGCAGAGTAGCGGGACGCCGTGGAACTACCAGAGGGGAAAGACATGAGCTACCAGCTGGAACCTTGCAGGTAGGCCATGAGCCTTGAGGTAGAACATAAAATAATGAAAATGGGTTAATTCTAGATGTAAGAGCTAGCTAGCAATACACTAATATATAGTGTCTGGGTGATTATTTCAGGAGTCAGGGCATCTGGGAAACGAACAGGTGGCTTCATACCACAGAAAACCATGTTAACCTATGTGCTATAACTTTGGACAAAAGTAGAATGTGGTTCCGTTACTTTCAAGGCGAGCTCACAAGGTCTCAAATGCTTAACCAGAATGGAGGGAAACAACAGCAAAGCAAGAGCCACCGGGAGCTTAATCTGTCCACACAGATGATAACTTTCACCAGGAATGCCATGTGCGGGAGGTACCAGGGGAGAGACGACAGGACACAGAACCCCATAGAAGACCACAACTAAGTCATTACCCACCAGGACCAACTGACTAGTGGTTTTCCTTTCTGTGTCTATGTCAGGGGATATCCTCCAATGTCAAAGGCTGGATTCTTCACTCTCTAGCCTGAGAGATCCCCAAAGGTGATTTGTATCAATGTGTGAAAATGACCCAAGTGAAGGCTTTTGTTTTCTTTTTAGCACTCTAAGCTGGTCTTGACAATCTTTACTGGGGGAAAAAATGAAAGCATGTCTTAAGGGGAGCAAAAGTCACCTCCAAACAAGCTGTGAGTCCAAGTCAAGGGACAGAACAGGGATCCACGGACTGGGAACACCTCAGCCTTGCAAGGCAGATGCTACTGGAGTCACTGGGGATGTCACTGTGGTTAGTCTCCACAAAGCCAAGAGAAGCTACTGCCACCTGGCTAGCAGAAAATGGGTACAAAGAGGCCAAAGTTAAACAGCCATGCGGGTCACTGAGTCAGGGTTAAGCTCAGGCCACTTGCTCCAGGAGTCAAGTCGCTTTTGTCCTGGGGCCATAAGAATCCTGATTCTGATATCAGCTAGGTCTGTCACAGCCGAGACAGACACAAACAGTCTGACATTACACAATTATAGTAAGTTTTTCTCCTACCCGTGAAGTACACATTTTCTCATTGTCTCCTCCGCCCCAACCGGCCTGAGATCAATTTCTTAAATGTTCCAATCTTATCTTTGATATAGGAGTTTGATCTAATACAATCCCAGGAATACCAAGACTTGATCCCCTCATTTAAGACAAATATACATTTGATACCACTTTCTTTTCTGAGTTTGTGGGTGTGTGGTATATTCGTATGCTCACTCACGTGGGTGCATGCGGAGGCTGGAGGTGGGCCTGAAAATGCTTTCCTCAAACACCTTGTACCTTTGTTTTGAGACACCTCTCTCACTGGACCCGGGACTCCCTGTTTCAGTCAAACTGGCTGCCCAGTGCATTCCTGGGAGCTGCCTGTCTCCATTCTCTTATCAGTGAGGTTAAAGATGTGGACCGCCATGGCCAGCTCTCATGTGGGTGCTGGGGGTTTGAACTCAGGTCCTTGTGCTTGCACAGCAAGCATTTTTGTCTGGTGAGTCATCCTGATCAGGTTCTTAACTGTTTCAAGCCAAAATTTTTTGTTTGTTTGTTTTGTTTTTCAAGACAGGGTTTCTTTGTGTAGCTTTGGAGCCTGTCCTGGAATTAGCTCTTGTAGACCAGGCTGGCCTGGAACTCACAGAGATCCACCTGCCTCTGCCTCCCTAGTGCTGAGATTAAAGGTATCTGCCACCACCGCCTGGCTTCAATCCAAACTTTAATGGACAGAGCAGTTTGCTCTTACAGTTTTAGGACTTAATCCCTCAGGGGCATCAAGTAACTACCTTCTTCGTCCTAACTCCTTTGGCCTTTCATACTTTGATTCTCAACAAGGGCAAATAGGAGAAGGGAAATGGCAAGACCTTAAACTTAAAACATCCTCGAAGTAAAACGGATACCACTTGGAATTCCTGAACGCCCTCCTCAGCTATTCCTTCTCGATCAATTAATGAATTGATTAGAGACAGGATCTTGCCATGTAGCTGAGGCTGGCCGGGAACTTAAATGCTGCACAAGTCTAAATCTTCCTGCACAGCTGCCCCCGCTGCACGTGACGGCACCACGGGAGCGCGCTACCATACCCTGCTGTACCAACAATCATTCAATTAGATGTAGTGCAACTGTCCTGATGTGCCACCTGCGGCCTTACGTCAGTCCCTGTGAGACAGAGGGCGTGGAGGCCTTGCTTGGTGGGTAAGAAGATTTTTGCCATTGCTTTCTTGAAATTGTTAAAATTGTGTTAATAAAGACTTTGTATAAACTTATGACAAATGAAACACTGCCTAGTGAAATAAGGTAGACTTACAACCAGCTCAGCCTTACATTAAAGCAAAACTGTCAGAGTCCTAAGATAAATGTTCAAAGTTTCAAACAAAGCAGTTAGATACAATGGTACATGCCTACAAGCCAGCACCTGAGAGGCTGGGACAGAAGGCTCAAAACACTGAGACCATGCTGGGCTAGATAACGGGGCTCTGTCTCCAATAAAACAAGTAAACTCAAGGACACTGTGACTTCTGCCACTTTGTGCTCCTTTCCCAGCTGGCTGTGCCAAGACCTCTGGCCACGCTCTAACTCCTGACATGGGAGAACATGGGACAAAGTCAGACCTGTTGATGCTGAGAGAAGGTGAGTTCAAGATGTGGACCCGGCAGTAGCAATGCTATGCAGCGACTAAGCACATGTAGCCAAGCACACATGCACGCATGACCACGTCTACGCTTCCCAGCCTTCTATGCTGTAAGCAGAAAACAGCAGAGCCCATGAATGGACAAAAGAAATCCGCCTAATCAGTGAGAACTATAGCTACAATTTTCCTTTCTAAAAGCCTACTGAGCTTTATAAAGAAACATGCTGCGGAGGGAGAAAGCCTAACTTGGACCATCGTTAAAAACAGAAATTATTACCACTGGGTTGAGTGGCTGCCACTGGTAAATTACAAGTTCTATATATGTGTGTTATTTACTTTTTAGTAGAGCCCAGAAATAGCAAAAAATTATTTTCAATATTTTTTATTAAATGGGGTGATTAATCCTAGAAAACTACTAGACTTAGTAATTTTAAGAATATTTGGTATATTTCCCCCTCAAGGTGAGTAGAAATTTACTTCCAGCAGGGGTTTTTAGAAACCCACACTTGGACGCAAGTTTAAAACCTCAGATGACTTGAAAGTAGCAAAGCTAGCACAGGTTGACATGGGATCGAGCCACCCCGAGGAACAAAGGGGCCCAGCTGGTGCTTTGCCGTTCTGTCCTTGAAGTTAAGGGGCTCCTCACAGTTTCCGAGGATGCTGCCGCCCAAGGACGGCTTCCGCGGTGAAGAAAGCATGACGTTCTGCCATCTTGCAGCATTATAGCTGCTAAGAGGCACAAAGAACGCTGAACAAAAACATGCTGACCCTTTGAGAGGAAAATCAAAAGGCAGGGTTGCTTTGATCTTCATGTGACCACCTTCACCATGGGCTCATGGGAGGGACAGTGAGTGCTGTGCTGGTGGTGGCAAAGCCGGCAGCGGTGCCTACCAGAGCCCTGCGGTGCATTCATAATGTTTCTATAAACCTTCATTACACAACAGCCACTTCACTGCCAATGGAGTGATTTTTCCCTGCTCTACCGGATGGAAGTGGAGCCTCTAAGACTCATTTACATGGCTATGAGGTCTATGCTAAGCTTTTATTAACCCCTTCTTTTAACCCTGTTTCACGAGGCAACGTGGGAATATTACCAAATGTCGCATTAAACTTTAACCTAGGATCATGTTAGAATGCTTTTCGCCCTTTTGCTCATGATTCTCATCGGTGATACCTTACTGACCGACACACATTACATGGACTTCTGAACTCCTTGATAAGGACTGTGCATGGAAGGGCCTCTCCTCTAACAGTGGCCTCTTCTTAGGATAGATATCCCATGGGGGTGGGGGCTGGCGAGACAGCTCAGCACTTAAGAATTTATGCTGCTTTTGCCGAGCGTGCAGGGTTGATTCCCAACACTAACGTCAGTCACTCATAACTGTCTACAATTCCAGCTCCAGGGAATCTGATGCCCTTGTCCTGACTCTGTTGCACCCACACTCAAGTGCACATACAAAAATGCAGAAGCACACACATGCACATAATTTAATAATAATGTAACAATAAATCCGTAACGAAGGGGTCAACCTCACATATAGCAAAATGAAGGCCCATGGAGCTGCAACAGCACATGGATGACCAAAAGGCTCACTACACATCGTCAACACGAAGAGGCTGCAAAAACTGCTCACAGTGCCAAAGGTTTCAGCAGACGCCCAGCAGGCAGAGCAGAATGGTCTTTATGTTCTGGTCTTCACGCTACATGGTTCTCAAGGTGCTTCAGAGATGAGAAATGCTCAGAGGAAAGTACCGCAGGACTCTATAAACATTCCAGACCACGGCAGAGCGGTGGAACCTTGTTTGAGAAGCACTTTCTCCGAGCATGGAAGATTTGGGGATAATAGAATTAGTGTTGTAATAGGGAGAAATTTCTAGTCCATTCACTTGCTTTATACCAACAGTTCTAGGATGACAGACACACCGTTAGGCCTGGTAGAAGTTCTACTTCTAATGTAGCTTTGGGATACAACTAGGAGCAGTGGCCGGAAACTGTCTGTCTGTCTTTTTCTTTTTTCTTTTCTCTCTCTCTCTCTCTCTCTTTTTTTTTTTTTTTTTTAGACAAGGTTTCTCTGTAGCTTTGGAGCCTGTCCTGGAACTCACTCTATAGACCACACTGGCCTCAAACTTACAGAGATCCTCCTGTCTTTGCCTCTGCCTCCTAAATTCTGGGATTAAAGGCGTGAGCCACCACTACCCGGCCTAACTACTTCTTATCACTGTGGGTAGCCAGGCACAGCTGGAGTGCTGATGTTAGAGTAATGTGCTGTGTATGGGCTGAGCTTTTAGGGCCCTCAGCCCTTTTCAGACCTGTGTTTCCTTGGTGAGGATGGAAAGTTATATACCCAGGAGGAAATGGGCAAAGGAAAACCAAGACTCAGATAAGCCCTTCCTTACATGGTTGTATTTTATAAGTGGATACGGCCAGATTGCTCCACTCACCCCACTGAGGGCCCCAGAGATTTGGGCCTTAAGGCTGAACTACAGAATAGTGAACATCCGCTCTCCTCTGGTTAGGAGACAGTCACACTAGGCTGATTTCTGCACCTCTGATGCCTCTCAATCTCTTACCGACCTTCACGAAACCCATTGAAAAAACGCGGAAGACACACAACTCTTTCCTAGATGAGACAACTGATTATGGGAGGGCCACTGTGACAATGAAAATTTATCATTTGAGAAATAATTTAAATGATTTGCACAAATCTTGGGGAAAATTTGATTGTGGGGCAGTGAGGGGGAAAGATACAATGTATCAGCCCAGACAAACAGAAACACAAGTATCTTTGGTTCAACACATGGCAAACATGTACACAATTGTGAAGATCTGTTTGAAGTGATGTTCCTTAACTGGGAGACTTACTACCTGCAAGTGTAGGGCAGGGCTTCTTTCCTCCAGTCTTGATTCCCCACCAATCCCAGTTTTTGCTGTTAAGACTTATAATAGAGTGTGTTACGCCTACAAACATCATCCAAGGATATCTACTTAAACTCAGATGACGGCAAAGGTCTGTCTCATCCCACATTCCAGCCAACATGTCAAAAGTCTACGTTGTCAATGGTCATAATCGTCACAGAGTAGAATGGATACTATTCACTCATAGAATTTCCCAATATAGTAATACTCTTAAAATGATGGTTTACAATTGGGATCAGGATACTTGAGCCTGGACCTATCAAATCCCCTTTTGTTTTTATAAATGATCTCCCACTGAGAATCCAATAGTGCTAAGCTTAAAGTATTAGCAAATAAATCATTTCTATCATTTTGAGGGGAATGCATTTCGGTTTTCTTAGTATTAAATAAAATACAAAGCATGCATGCACACACACACACACACACACTCCTATTGTCAAACCCACTGTCTCATTTAGAAATTCAAGTCTATAATTTTGTGGCTAGGGTACTGGGAGGTCAAGTTGGGGACAGCATGCTTTCCATGAGAAGTATCTGAAGAGTGCAGCTGAGGAGAGAGGAGGGAGTCTGCACCTGCCATCCCAGCGCTTGGGAGGCCAAGGACATTCAGTTATAATCTGGAAGCAGCCTGGGCTGCAGTGTGAGACCCTGCCTCAAAGACGAGAAGCAAAACCAAAACAGCTTGTGAAGGTTTGAATACTAAACTGTAAACACCTATTAGTCTGACAACTAGAACCAGTTCTGACAAAGACACAGACACGGTGGCTCTTGACCTTGATGACTGTTCTGGAAGTGGCCCAGAGGAAGTCGCACCCTGGCAGGGTAAATCCAGAGCTTGGTCCATTTTCAATCACAACAGTAAGAAATCAACAAGTGCAATTGTCAGCAGCCAGCCAGGCCATCAAAAGCCTTGAGTTAAACTGTAAGATAAGATGCGCATATATGTAGGATGCAATGAAAAGCAGGGATGTTTTAAAAATTTACAAATGCAAAGCCAAAAGGATTCTAAATGCAGCAACTGTTCTAAGCAAAGATATGAAGCTTTTCTTTAATTTCCATGAACCAGATATTATTACCAAACTGGTATATGTGTTGTTTGTTTTCAATAAACACTTTTTCTCTTTGTTTTGGTTGAGCTAAAGTCATTAAGGTTTTAGGGGGACCTAGATGGGAAGAAAAAACTCCTCAGAAAGATGGACAGGTTGATAAGCACTTACTGGACACCCCACGTCCTCCACTTACCATACCCACCATCTGGGTCCATGACATGTAAATTTTATTTGGCAAACTTCCTAAAACACCCTAATTGTACTATTATACTTTTTATAATGATGCAAAATGGCTACACTCGGGTAAGTCAACCAAATCTTTGATGTGCTTTAAAAATTGTTCCAGAGGGCTGGAGAGATGACTCAGAGGTTAAGAGCACTGGCTGCTCTTCTAGAGGTCCTGAGTTCAATTCCCAGCCATGACATGGTGGCTCACAGCCATCTATGATGAGATCTGGTGCTCTCTTCTGGTGTGTAGGCTTACATGCAGACAGAATGCTGTATACATAATAAATAAATAAATTTAAAAAAAAAGAAAAAGGAAACTGTTCCAGACACGTGCAGTGTTGTAGTGAGGGAACCACACTCTCTTTCGGAAATGCTAACCACCTGGCACCAGTTTCTACATAGGTCTGGAGGAAATACTGCTCCCTGCCCCCAACTGCCACACCTTTGAAAGGCGATTCCTAGCCTTTAGCACCCAGAGAAAGCCTTTGTCCGGCTCACTGGAAAAGGATCTTGCTTGTAAACAAAAGGATAGATGTTTGCATAACCAAGTTGTTGATTATAAAAAATATTGCAATACTGAATATATGGACACTGCCTGTTCAGGAATATAGTTCCAGAAAGATACACCTATGACAGGAAATGAGGAAGTGATTTGGGGGTGCTAAGACACCTGTCATGTGGGTGCGAGGGCCTGAGTCTGCATTCCCGGAACATCTAAAGGGAGACGAGGGAGTACACGCCAGCAAGGCCAGCACATCTGCGGGCGATGGAAGATGGGACGGCAGAGTCGCTGCATGTTTGTGGTCCAGCAAGTCTAGTATAGGCAGAAGGAATCAGACACAAAACCTGGCTCAAATAAGGTGGAAGCTAGGACAGACGCCTTAGATTGTCCTCAGACCACATGCCATGGCAAGCACACGCATGAACGTACATACATACACACAGACACGGACTCCAAGATTCTTAACATTATTTATTTCTATTTTATGTGCACGAGTGTTTTGTCTGCATATATGTATGTGTTTCACATGTGTACCTGGTACCAAGAGACATCAGAGCCCCTGAAACTGGAGTTACAAGCGGTTGTGCGCCACCATGTGGGTGCTGGGAACTAAATTCTCTGTGGAGCAGCCAGCACTCTTAACCAGCCCTCTCTTGAGTAATTGCCAGTACTCTTAGCCGAGCTAGCCCTTTTTTTTAAAAAGCAGTTGTTGACGAGTTGGTTGGTGGCTGGGATCAAACACAGGGGCTGTACATGCTAAGTAACAGGTTTGTCTCTGAACTCTCGACTCCTAGGCCTGATGCTTTGTAAAGCACGAAGCCTTTTTACAGTGCTTTGGAATACTCAGTTCCCAGCTGTCTGAGCTCCACACTCCAAGTCCTATTCTGAACCAGGGTTTAGAGTAGCCTTTGGCCCTTTCTTCTGGCATGTCACACATCCCTTCTCTCTTTCTCGTATGTCTGACAAGGCATCCTGTGACACCTTCAGAATTATCTGTGGCTTTAACTACAATGAAAGGTTTGGATTTTGGGCTGCACCAGTTGTGTGATGGGTGGGACCATATTCCTGCCCTCTGCGCTCTCATCAGTGAGCAACAGGTATTTCTTGGAGTTGCTCAACTTGGAAGTGAGTTGAAATGGAATCCCCGACTTGGACGTTAGGTCCACGGAGGACGGAGTGTGAAATGCGAAAGCAGGGTTCTGTCCGGCGAGGTTTCGCCGGATGACATGGCTACAAGGTTTTGCTACCTAGAGTCATTTGACGCTTACAGATCTCCTGCTTCTCGACATATTTCAATACTTTCTTCCAATGGCCGAGCCATCTCTTCTACTTGCACTTTGGTTTACACAGCCCCATACAGAACACTGAATGTCTAGGATGTACCTTCACAAGGGGCTTGAAAGTATAAAGCCAGTGTTAGAAGAAAAACACTCTGACTTTGTTCTTAATGCTGAGCATACTGGCCCATAATAAGCTCTCATGTCCTATGAGGTACTGTCACTGAAGAGGGTTACATGTTAATACTTCAGATGTAACCTGGAGCACATTTGCTTCTTCAACCACCACAGCCACTGCTGTACACCATCCCTGAAGGAACCAGCTAGGGAACTGAAATCAGAACTCATTTGAGGAAGCAACACATTTTTAACTTTGCTAAGTTGTTATCTATTTTTAATAAGATACAAAACCTACATTACAACTGACCCTGGCTTGGGGATATCATTTCCTAAGGGAGAGATGCACCCACGACAACCAGGACAGACTTCTGCAACTCAAGGAAGCTTCTTCTCAACTGGTGACTCTAAGACATGAAATAACGTTCTGATGTCTTGCTTCACATAGGCACTTTGTCTGCAGAAGCCACATTGCCTCCTGCTTCTCCTGAAGCTTGGTGGAGGGGCGCTCCACAGCTCCCCTGTTTTCCTCATAAACAGCGCATGGACTGTAGGGAGGGGCGGGAGGGAGTCCTTTAACTCACTTGGAACTGGGAAGCCTCTGCTCATGGTCCAAAGGGAATGCAAGTCCACCTTCATGGCTTAAATCAAATGAACCTCTGCAACAATAATATTTTACTAAAGAACCAAAAATAATAAAGTCATTTTGTATCCGATAAAAGTAAAATGAAAGTGAGCCAACAGGGGCTGACACCGGTGCCTAACTCAAGGACACAACACGATGGCAGCAAGCGTCCCACAGACTGGGACAGCGCAACCTTCTCACAGAACATTGCGTGACATTCTGACAGTTGAAGAGCTGCTTTGAGCCGCCTTTCTCCTGGCCTTACCTAGGACAGTGAGGTCATACAGCCACAACTGGCTGAGTCGGCATGGCATTCCCATGCCCTCACCGTGGTGAGCTCACCTATTTAAGGAGAGCCTTGCCTGGGGGGAGTTCAGCATGTCGGAGTATGCCCATCTGTGCGTGGTGATGCAGGATCAGCCCTTTGTCATACACACTTCCTACCTTGCTGTGTTAGGGGCTGTTCTACACGGCAACTCATTTCTTCCCCGAGAGGATGGTTTGAAAAGAAAGCCATTGTTGGCTCTTTCTCTTCTGGTCGCAGGCGCTTTGGGAGCCGCCGATTACTGTCCAGCCATGGCCAAGTCCAAGAACCACACCACACACAACCAGTCCCGGAAATGGCACAGAAACGGCATCAAGAAACCCCGGTCATAAAGATATGAATCTCTCAAGGGGTTGACCCCAAGTTCCTGAGGAACATGCGCTTTGCCAAGAAGCACAACAAGAAAGGCCTGAAGAAGATGCAGGCAAATAATGCAAAGGCCATGAGTGCACGTGCGGAGGCCATCAAGGCCCTGGTGAAGCCCCAGGTGGTGAAGCCCAAGGTGCCAAAGGGTCCCACCCGCAAACTCACTCGTCTGGCTTTAATTGCTCACCCCAAACTTGGGAAGCGGATTAGAAGCTACATGGCCAGGGGTCGTAGGCTCCAAAAAACAAAGCCCAAGGTTCAAGCCAAGGCAGAGGCCTCAGCTGCAGCTCAGGCTCCTAAAGGTGCCCAGGCCCCTGTGAAGGCCCCATAAAAAAGGTCGCAGGTTGCCAATGTGAAGACAGATGGACTGGTGTGAACACCTACACAGTATTTGCAGATGTTCAGGACCTTATGCTGTTTTTACAAATAAACTTGAGGCAAGTTCTGTTAAAAAAAAAAAGAACGCCATTGTTGCTTCGGTGACTTGTCAGGATCCCACAGGCAGTAGGTGGTAGAGGCCCCAGTACTTTGCACCCAAACCAATTAGTATTATTCCTGAGCAGTTTCAGTTATAAGAGCAAGGCCTTGTTTTATCCTTGCAAGATCTGGTGTCAAGTGAAATCATTTTCAGTATAATCTTGAGAAGAAATCAAAGACACTCTCTTTTTAGGGGCCAGTTCTTTTTATGTTGGCCGTAGATCTTGTACCCAAGGTTAAGCTGCCAAGAGGAACAAACCAGGGATGCCGCCGGTTGGTCCCGGCAACAGATCGCCACAGATGGCTTTGCAAACTGGCAGAAAGAGGCACAAATGCAGCACGGGAGCCTCCCTAGACATTTCAGCACGTAAAGTGTCCTAGCGTCTGATATTAATTGGAGGTGCTACCTGGAGTGTGAAGAATCCTGCAGAGAAAAAGGCTTCATGTGAAAAGAGCAAGCACCTCCTGAGCCTTGGGCACCACAGAGCCTGGTGGGAGGGAGAGAGGAGGGAACATTCGCCTAAAGGCCATCAGCATCCAGCATCCTCACGGGAGGACCAAAGCGAACAGATGGAGGAGGTCATACCCTGCTCACTATTTATAGATGATAGAAGAACCAAGGAGATTAGAGGCCACAGGGTCACCAGCAGCTTCTCTGAGAAGAGTGTACACACTGGGACAAGATGCCATCTACTCAGTCGGAATTAACCTTTTCCTTTTCTGAGGGGAGCAGGAAGAAGACAGAGGGAAAACTGCAGGAAGTGTGTGTGTGTGTGTGTGTGTGTGTGTGTGTAACTAAAAAACCAGAGCTCATTATATAACATTTGGTCTAGCTTCACATTTATATATAAAAGTACACAAGCGTGCCACTGAATTTGTGTGTGTTTGTCTGAACAAATGTACTCACATTCATTTTATATCTATACTTCCTTCCAAAAGTTTTGGGGAGAGAAATGGACCCAAACTCTACAAACTTCAGGGAAGCAGCTGTCAAGATTCTCCATGTGGTTATTGTAAGCGAGGTGTACCTGACACCTCCAGATTACACCTTCTCACAAAGTCAAATAAAAAAGCACAAGGCGGGAGGTGGGCTGAAACCAGTTCTGGGCATGGACTGCACACAGGAGCCCCCTGGGGAGTTGTAAGCCCACTGCCACCTGCTTCCCACCTGCAAGATTCTCTGATAATTGCCGGGGCACCGTGGGAGTTCTAGATCCCCCAAGTGAGTTTAACTCTTTGCCAAGACTAAAAACCACTCATCTGAACCAATGGCGCTCTAGCACGCGACCTGGGTCATTGTTTCAACAACGTGACCGGCTGCCCAAGGAGTAAGCCTAATTCAAATAAGGCCCCTAGGGTTGTGGTTAAGAGTGTCACCGGGCTAATTTAGAGCACAGGGAATAGAAACCAATCCAGCTGGAAGGCAGAACACTGTCAACCAGGTCCTGCCTGTGGTGTCTGCCACACAGAAGATTCAGGTGAGGAGCTTCTGAGAACCACAGACCTAGATTAAAATCTTGAGAAGCAGCCAAGCTTCCTGAAGTAGGAACCCATTTTATTTATAGCTGAATTATTATGTGTTTCAGCGCCACCCAGCATGGTTTGGAGGAAGGGGCTCTTCCTAGAATTTCACTTTGAAATATGAACTTTCCCTGTGGTCTAGCTTCTTACATTCAACAGAGAGTCAATACATGTTTCATACACAGATGGTATGGCACAGTACAGGATGGTTCTACTTACCAGAAAGCCAACTTTAAAGAGGAGGTTTTGTGGGCAATTTTTAAAAAGCCACAGAACTTTAAGATAATCGTATGGTAATATTCTAAACTTAGAAACACAGATTTTACTTACGATGCCTGCAGTTCACATATGGCAAACCACTCCCGAGTTCCCACTCTGCTTTCTTTCGAGTTGCTGTGCCCACCTGCACTATCTGGTGAGCTGTGCCAATCCTTCTGGGCATTTCTCATGCAACTGGCTTTTAAAATTAAGTTAGCACACAAAGTAACGGTTTCATTTTGGCCTTTCCATACATATGCGTTATTATACTGTCTTTATTCATCTTCTTTGCTTAATCCCTATCTGCTTAATCCCCGCTTTGCTGGTTCCCCTCCTTCCCCTAAATAATCCCCCACCTCTGCTTATAAGCCACATGAATTCATTACCTCCACACCCTCTAGGTGACTTCTTTTTACATGCAAGCCGTTTTTTGAAGTAGGAGCTCATGTAGCCAAGGATGGCCTTGAACTTCTGATTCTCCTGCTTACATCTTCCAAGTACCAGGATTACAGAGGTACCTCTAAGCTCTGCTTCCATTTCCAGCATACACACTCTTATACACACTTTTAAATCTAAATTCAACATATGAGAGAAATTTTCATATTTGTTTTGAGTCTGGCTTATTTTGTTTAACAATATTCTTTAGTTCCATTCATTTCCATGCATAGGTTATGATTTCATTTTCCTTTATAGCTGAAAAAAAAAACAGTGTATACTGAGCCAAATTTCTTTCTTTTCCTTCCTTCCTTTTTTTTTTTTTTTTTTTTTTTGGGGGAGGTAGGGGAACTGGGTTTCTCAGTGTAGTCCTGGCTATCCTGGAACTTGCTCTTATCACAGAGATCAGCTAGCCCCTGCCTCCAGAGTGCTGGGATTAAAGCAGAGTACCACCATGCTCAGTTGGGCCACATTTCTTTATCTATTTATCTCTTGATGAACATCTAGGCCAGCTCCATTTCTTAGCTATTTTGAATAGTGTAGCAATAACATAGACTTCAGAACTAGCTCTGTAGCAGCATCAAAGAAGCAGAATTATTGCATGTAATTAAGCCCTATTTATTTTTGGTTTATTTTTCTAATGTACTTGTTTTCATATTGTCTAAAATACATTTATCTGCAAACTAATATTCAAAGCTTGGGGTGCAACTCAGTGGCAGAGCATTTGCCTAACATGCAAAAGGACCCAGGTTTGATCCCAGCCCTCCAGAAGGAAAAAAAAAAAAAGGCTGGGAGACACTCAGTGAGTAAGAGAGGGCTTATGAAGAAGCTTGAGGACCTGAGTTAACTTCAAAGAATCCATGTATAAAGCCAGGTATGAGGCAGCTCTGAATGAGTGCGCTTATAATCCCAGGACTATTATGGACAAAGATGGAAGGATTGGGGGAGGTTTGATGGCAATCAGTTCAGCTCCTGTCTCAGAGGAACAAGGCACAGGCTGATAAAGCAATGCAGCCATGCTCCCTGGTCTCCACACTCACATGTGCAGGCAGGTACACCTTACACATCTTCACACGCCACTTATACACACCACTCTCTTCTCTCTCTCTCTCTCTCTCTCTCTCTCTCTCTCTCACGCACACACACAACAAAGAAAATTATAAAGAAAGTAAAAATCAAAGTAGCACCTAATAAAAGAAAATAAAATTCGTCATTTGGCTAATAGATTCTCAAATTAAAAAATATATTAAGGAGAATAATACTTAACAAACAGAAAAAAAGCTAACTGTCATGTAACTTACATTGCAAGCAACTGCAACGCATTAAAAGGATTAACTAAGGAGATGGATGGAACCATCACTAGAGAGCTGACAGACCTGAAACTGGAGAAGAACGAGCCTCAATATAACAAGCACACAGACCTGGTCCCTGCTAGGGATAGAGTGTCCAGTGACAGATGACAGGGCACTGTGAGTACATTGCATAGACTGAAAATTAGTACCAAGTGTTCATCTCCGTAACACAGTGTGCCACGAGAAAAGAGGGGCGTATCGCAAGGCAAGGTGTATAACCAGTACTTCCAGCTTGCTTTCTTTTCTGGAGACAGGGTCTCCCTCTACAGCCGGGGCTGGCCTGGTCCTTCCTAGGTAGATTTATGAAGCTCTGCCTACTTCTGCCTCCTGAGTGCTAGGATTAAAGGCCAGTATCACCGTGCCGGGTTAGTTACATTTTTTTTTTTAAACCTAAAAGCCCCTATCAAGGTCCAGGGGTGAGAGCACAGACGCACTAGGGAGGAAGGGACATGTGGGGTCAAAGGGCTTCAGCTCATAATCTCAGAGCCTGGGCTGCACAGGAAGTAAGAAAATCCGCGGGGATAAAGAGAAAAAGAGACAGAGCCAAATGAAGGCTCTAGGGCTGGGAATGTAGCTGGAGTTCTTGTCTACCGTGGATAAGGCCCTCAGTTCAATCCCCAGAATCACAAAACAACAAGAGTGACCCACCAAACAAAAACTCCACATTGTACTTGGGTTTTGGGTTTAACATGACGTCACTGAAGAGACTATGTTAGCATCAAGCATAAATACCCTACTTTGAGGGGACTACAATTTACTCAAAAAAAAAAAACTTGGAATGTCTAAAATGAAAACCATCAAATCAACAAAGCAGACAAGGGCAGACAAGGATACAGAACAATCCTTTCTCACATGATGTTCGCAAAAAAGAAAGCCATACAGCCACCCAGGAAGTGTGGCAATGTCTTATCTAATTGCACTAGAGACAATCATGTATTTGCCTTAAATGAAACTCAGTTAACACCAAGGATGGTGTACAAATATTTGCAACAATGTTGTTCTTCCTGCAAAAACCTAGGAGTAAGCCAAGGTCCTTCAGTGGGTAGAAGGGGAAGCACTCAGGTCCTCCTCCTTATCAGCATCCGGACAGGGAGCTGCCACTGTGCACCATGGTGTGCTCAAACCTCAGATACATTAGGCCAAGTTGGGGGGGGGGGGCACTGCAAAGGTTACATTGCTTGCCCACCCCCTTTTGGACAGGATTTTTATGTAGCCTTGGGTGCCTTGAAACTCACTTTGTAGACCAGGCTGGCCTCGAACTCACAGAGATCCACCTGCCTCTGAGGGGACTGAAGACTTGTGCCACCACACCAGCTGAAGGTCAAAGCAAAAGATGCCAAGCAGGTCAGTGAGCCTAAGGGAGTCTGAGGGTGTCAGAACTCCTCCGTGTCCTATTTACAGTGTTAATTGTATACTGAATTAAAAGTGATATGCAAACTAAAAAGCAAATAAAAAAAAGTTCTCCACTTATTGAAGGATTTTCAATGTATTGATTTTCTCTGGCAACCATTATGGGAAGGTCTACTGAGCTATCTGGTCTTCCAAACTACTCGAGTATCCATTAATTGCTTTTAACTGGAAGCACCCAACTTTTGGGCCAACAATTGAAGTCCTCTTCTAGGAGTGATCAGTGAGTACCGGAGTCCAAAGCAATGGCTTTAAATTTTCAGTCTTAGAATGCTTGGCCTTTTTGTCCCTCTTGGGCATCCCTCACTTTCTATCTGCCTCAGATGGCTCTCCATCCTCCATTTTGAATGTTGGGTCATCCATCTGCAGTTTTTCTTTCTGATCTCTTCCTCACGCCTCCCAAGAATTACTCTCTTCTGGAATGGCTCCCAGACCTGACCTCTGATTTTCTCCTCCAGCTTCACATGTCCACCTGACTCTCTGGTGCCACCAGCGACTATTCGGTGTCCCATTTGCTGCACAAATTTCATATATAAGACAGACCACTCCCCCTGCCACTCCCCCCGCCCACTTTCTTTTCCTAAAGCCAAGCCCTGGTCATGAATATGGCCATGTCAGGATTAAACTAATGAACCAGATTCGAAGTGTCACGCCCTATATCACCTTTTTTCCCTCCATCCTTTGACAGATGCCCCATCCAGTCCTGAACTGTTCCCCTCCTGTGCTCACTGTCGTGCCAGCCATCTCTCCAGTGACTGCACCCATCCTCTGGTCTGCACAGCTACTCTGAGAGGAAGCCCTCCTTCCCTGCTTCCTGGGCAAATCTGGCTCATCTGACTTCTAGACAGATGTCCCTCATATGCTGCTGACAGTTAGAGCAAATCTGGCTCATCTGACTTCTAGACAGATGTCCCTCATATGCTGCTGACAGTTGTCCTGAAGCAGCAGAGTCCTGTGGAGGTGGTGCCCGTGTTAA
This sequence comes from Alexandromys fortis, assembly GCF_014885135.2. Classification (NCBI taxonomy): domain Eukaryota; kingdom Metazoa; phylum Chordata; class Mammalia; order Rodentia; family Cricetidae; genus Alexandromys; species Alexandromys fortis. Next base: position 2,886,376 of record NW_026067987.1, on the reverse strand, counting down.
AGGAACAGCACGGCTCTATCGCTTGAATGGGCAATCGAGAGTCCCAATTCCCGGGCACAGAAAACTATCTGTTAATCAAGACACACTAGTCCCTGCCCACATGACACTGTGCCAAACTCTTGGCTCGACCTTTGGTCCTTCCTTGACTTAGCCACAATGCACCATCATCTCAAACTCATTTCCCCAGACACTTACTTGGAACCTCTCACAGCTGTCTTGCTAAGATGACTTAACCTTTGCACTTGTCCATGCCAGTATCTTTATTTTCCCTCTTTCTCCACCTACCTACCTGTCTAGGTGCTATCTGCAGTAAGTGCTCCAATGACCACAGCCAGGAGCGATTCTTTCTACACTGAACCCTCAGAACCTGCAGATATCTGCCTGTGGATGCCCTTACCAAATTTAAGGACCTTCCAACCACCATAGTTTTAATAATCTATAGAAAGTACACATTCTTGGTCAAATTAGTTTAAGCCTCAATATTTTTAGTTCTTGTACTAACATGACCAGACTTAATAAATTCTCTTTTGCTCTTTGAATAATTTGTTTTCAGGTATCATGATACAAGTGTGTCAGAATTCTTTAAAGACACACTTTAAATGCCAATGTAAATTAGTGTTTCACACACATGCCTGAGTAGTGACAGAGGCATGACTGCTTCATGTTAATATTTCCTTTTACTCAGTACAGCTGCTCTCAACCTGTGGGTCACAACCCTTTTACAGGGCTGCCTAAGACCATCAGAAATATCAGAGATTTACACTATGATTCATAACAGTAGCAAAATTACAGTTATAAAGTAGCAACGACAATAACTTTATGGGGGGGATTCACCACAACATGAACTATATTGAGGGGTTGCAGAAATAAGAAGGTTGAGAACCAATGACTTGGCGAGATGTAGAGTTTGCACAGGATGAAGGACTTCTAATTCTTAGGATCTGGCTTTCAATGGGGAGGGGTTTACAATCCAGAACAGCCTAAGATCACTATTTTGGAAAAATTCAAAGAAGGGACAGTGACCAAAGTAAAAAAGGTTAAAGTCCTCCCACCAGAGTCCTGCTAAAAGAGAAATAAAAACTCAATTCCAAGTTCTAAGTAATTTCTTCCAAAAGAATGGCAACAGAACTCACTAGTTATAGGCATTAATTTATTCCTTTGCACATCAAAGTTTGGGCATCAAAAAAAAAGCAGCGTTGCATGTGAACTCTGCAGCATTTTTTCAAAGGAGGCTGGCAAATGAGGGGGCTTATTCTGTTCAGTCACTTTCCACAGCTCATGCACATGTGCATACAATGTGGTACACAGACTCTGAGCTCAAATAGTTTTGTGATGTGATTGCCTGTGAATTTGACTGCCCCAAATAATATTCGTAAGAAAGGGACTTGACATCCTCTAGTGGTGAAATACAAATTTGTTTCCAAGGTAATTGCATTTTTTTTTGTTGTTGTTCTTGCTTCCCTTTGACTATGGGCAAGAAAAATATTACAGTATATTGAAAGAGCGGTTCATCCTAAGGAAAAATTAACTATTTAGTAAATATAATCACAAACCCCTGAAGCAAAATCTAAACATATGTCCACAGAAGTGCTTCTGAATGTTGCATTTATATAGTATCCTATAAGTAGGTATTATGCTCTCGAAGTAGAATCCATCCGAGCCACACACATATGAACACATAAGCCTATAATCTTGAACACATCACAGGTATTGTTTTTGTAATAACCCGAGATTTTAATCTGAAGAGCCCTTAAATTACAGCCTTTGCACAGGGCCATAAAACTTAAAAGCCACTTAAGGTAGTACTCTACCTCAAAATAATTATATCTAAAAAGAAAACAAAATGAATGCTTTGAGAAATGTGTTGCCATTTGTAGCTGAGAAAGATGGCACACAGGTAATCTAGGACTTGGGAGGGTGAGGTGGTGAGGCAGGAGGAGCCTACACTTGCGACAAGCCAGGAACACAGGGCAAGACCTGTCTCAAACAAGCAAAAACCAGAAAGGAAAGAAGTGTGGCATTTTGAGGTGGTAGCATTTACTTCTTTGTGGTAATAAAAGACGGGCCTAGATACATAAAATCCCATACAAGTTTATGATTTAAAAATGATAGAGTGTTTTAACGCGTTTTTGACCTGAATTTTATCACCAGGACCCACATGGTGGAGAGAACTGACCCCTGCAAGTTGTTCTGCACAGGTGTGTTTGAATACTAAAAACACAGAGAGAGAAATGGGGAACAATCCAGGGCCAGAAATATAAGACTATACACACATACCTATAATCGATCATACACAAAACATGTTTGTCAGAAATTTAAATTTCTAGGCAAAGATGTGGAGGAAATAATAGCCAAAAAATTCCACTTTTAATGGAAGAACACTTCAGTCTGGTGAGATGGGTCAATGCTGCCAAGCCCAAGTTTGATTCCCAGAACCCACATAATGGAGGAGAGAGAACCAACTCCTACGAGCTACCTTCTCATGTCCCACATGCAGGCTGTGGCATGCACACAACACCCTCCCCTGCAACACACCCACACCCACACCCACACAAACACACACACAAGCGCGGCGAAATAAACATAATCTTTAAAAAGAAAAAATTTCAGTGACACATGGTTGACTTGCATACGAACAGTTAAGACACACGGCCAGTTCATTCCTTAACGCGATCAGGCACAGAATATACTCCAGCTGCAAGTTCGTTTCTGTCTCAACAAGTTCCCATGCAGATCGACAAAGCATTCAAGGGACAAACTGGTGCCTATTAGATCACTATAACAATTTTTCCTCCTAGAAGCTGTTACTTATCCATGCCTTATTCACAACCAAGCATGCCCTGGATTGGGGAGCCTGGACAGTTCCCAGCTAATCAAGTTCCCCAATTATTCGGGCATCTCCTCCACCCAAACCAAAATAACGATCAACGATCTTTTTGACACAGTAAGACAAAAGCCACCCACACTACAGGATGTAGCCTGACTTGGAAATTCATTCAGGACACGTTGTCAGTCTCGACCTCAGGAGTTTAGGTACAGTCGTAGATTCGTGATTGGAAAATACTGCCAAGCTCCATGGACCTTGCATGTTAAAAATAAGACTGCCCTCTAAACGCGTTATGTTGGGGTGGGGGAAGAGAGGTGGAGGGATTTTTGCATTTTGAAAACAATTGCTTCTGGTTGTGGGTGTGTAGAAGCAGTAACAGCTTGCAACTGCGGGGGTCTGCAACTTCACATTTCTTTAAAATTAACAAAGCGTCTCCCGCCCCCATCCCAAGTGTAGGAAGGTACAAGGAACAGCGTACTGGCCAGGAATAGAACGGGAGGAGGGTGGTTAGGCGGGAGGGTATGATTTGCAGTACACTCCCTGAAGGGGAAAAACAAAATCACGAGGAGAAGGTAAAAAGTTGGCTTCATATTATAGTGAGATGGACGCGAGTGGGCAGACATTCCGAGGGTGTGAGCCACGTCCCTGGGTGTCGGTTGGTGGTAGTGGCGGAGGCAGATCGTCAACACCGAGGCCCGAGGGCCAACCCGGGTGGCAGAGCCAACGCTCCCGACTCTGGCTACTGGCGCCACAGGGGGAGCAGAAACTCCCCGGAGTCTGGCTCCAACACCGCACCTGACCCGGCGCTCTCTACGGGCGACCGGAGAGCTCTGGAGCCCGTCGGCCGCTGACCCCCCCGGGTCGGTCCCCTCCGCTCGGGCCACAGTTCACCCGCCCCGCGCACCTGGCCGCGCGCTCCCGCCGCTCGCCCGCTGGGGTTCTCAGGTCCGCCCGCGCCCCCAGCACCGTGCCCCCGACGTCCCGCGCGCCCCCGACCTCCCCGCGCGCCCCCGACCTCCCCGCGCGCTCCGGCCTGCTTCCACCTGTTGTGGCCCCGCGGGCGCTCGGCGGTGGCCGGTCGCGCGGCCCCTGAGGGTCGCCGGTGCCGGGGGTGAAATCACGCCCCCGCCCACTCCCACGACCCCCGCGACTCCCTCCCTTCTCGGCCGCGTCGTCACCTGGGTCGCTGTGCGCAGCGCCGTCGCCGCCCCTGTGGCCGTCGCCGCCAGCTCCCTGCTCCGCCATGGTGCTCCGATGACGCGCCCCGAGAACCGCTCCGCCCTCTTCCTCGGCTTCGCTCCCGCCGGGCCCCCGCCTCCCGGGCCCGCGGCCCAGACAGGTGAGCGGTGGCCTGCGCGGGCGGGGGGCGGGGACGGCGAGCGCTCGCCCGAAGCCGCCCGGGCTCGGCGCGCCCCCTCGTGGGCAGGTACGGCGCCGCAGACGCCCCGACGGACGCGGTCAGAGGGAACGGCAGAGCTCGGTGTCCCGGCCGGCGGTTCCCAGCCACCTCTGCCTGTCGCCCGAGGTCGCCGCCGCGCCTGAGTGTGTGATGAGAGCGTCCACCCGCGGCCCCGGTGCGACGGCGAAGGCGTTCGAGCGCTCGGATCCCCTTTGAACTCTGAAGCCGCGCCAGGTCAGTTTCAGCCTCTTGGGGACCGGAGTTCGCGGTGACAGTCGCCCAAGGAGATGATACCACGTGGTGAGCCGAAGTACACCGGCAGGATTCCACGCCGGAGACCGGGCTCCGTCTGCGCTCTGGTTTTTCACCTTGCCCGCGTGGCTGATGAATACGCGTGGCCCCGTATGCGCGTTAATGAAACTTGCGTTGACTGCTGGGGCTTTTCGTATTCTTGGTTTCCGACTGTCTTGTGACTTGCTTTGAAGGACTAGGGGCTTGGGGAAGGCGGTTTTCAAAAAGAAACATTAGCAACTGAGAAACAAATTTCTGCCCAAGTAGGCAAAATAAATGATAAGCAACAAAATGCTGAGGGGGTGGTTAAGTAACCAACAGAAATGGAAACAAAAGAAGGAACAAAGCGAAGGAACACAGCAGCCAACCAATTCTGCCTTCACACAGAAAGACAGGTCCCCACCATTGGCTCTCTCAGCATAACCAACGAGTTCTTTATACTTTGAAACCCCACACAGTGTACCGGGGACACTAAAGAGTGTCTGAACAGCATCACTCCAAGGCCAGGACTGGCCTGTATCACTTCATTTGTAGGTTTTGTTTGTTTGTTTGTTTTTGTTTTATTTTATTTTGGTCACTTATGGATTATTCCAAAGCACCATGCTTACAGTGGAAGAGACAAACCAGTCTTTGAACAGTGAGATAGTCCTCCACCATCTTCAAATCAGTCATACTACACTTAGGGTCAACACACAGCCCCAGGTGAGCAGAAGGAAGCTCTCAACAGAGAGCTCAGTTTGGACCTCAGCAAAGATGTTTTCCCTTGGTAAACTCTGGAGGGTTCAGGACAGTTTCTCTGAACACCAGCAAGATTCTTCTTCGCTGTGTGTAGTTCAGCTATTTGGCAGACCCCTAGAAAGGGGGGTGATTTGTTTTCAACCTTCTGATGGACACTACTACGTACCTAAGTCAAGATTTTATACTAGGTGTTTCTATCCCACCTTAATCCCTGAGGCGGGAGGATCGTCAGGAGTTTGAAGCCAACTAGATTAAATAACGTGACCCTGTCTCCGAACAAACAAACAAATGGAAAGAGGCTATTGGTATGTGTTGTTTGGTAGTAGTCAGTCTGGTGGGTGTGTGTCCACACTCTATTCTTTTGATAAATTTGTGTTTTAGTTGCTTTAGAGCAATAATTGTTAATGGCAATAAGGACACCAAACCCAGCACGTAAGGCCTTGGACAGACTCCTAGTTCCAGCCCTAACTCAGTGTCTGCTGCACAGTAGACTGTTGATCAGGGAGGGAACGGCATCTGTTAAATGTCAGATGCCACCATACTGCCCTTTAGGCTGTTCTTCCCTGGGAACACAGGAGCCATCTGCCTTGGGCGCTCACATCCAACTCAAAAGTTCTCCAGATTCCCATGCTTCCTTCTCCGCCCTCCCCCCAGGGGTGGAGCTGAGCCTCTGTTTACCGCCTGCTCTTCTCCCTAGCCCCCAGATGCCTCTCCACCCAGGGCCCTTTGGTTCCCCACAGTCTGTCCTCTTCACTTTCCATCCATTGTCCCATGTTTTGTTCAACTAAAGTACTAACAAGTATGGGATTTTGAGACGTAGTTATTTGAAAAACAAGACATGCCGTTTTTCTTGTTCACCTATAGTAGCTTTCCGAGTCACAAGACCAAGTTACTGAGTGTTTTTCAATCAATGGTTCCCCTAGACATCTGGGATTTGTTGTTTGGTTGACTGGCTTGGCTTTTGTTTGTTTGTTTGGGTTTTTGCCGTTGTTGTTTAGAGACTCACATAGCCCAGGCTGACCTCAGACATTGTATAGTTGAGGCTGGTTGAGGCTGGTTCCTGAATCTTCTGCTTTCACCTCCTGACGGAAGGTCCATCACCTCAGGAAGGAAGTACAACGCCGTTCCCCACCCCCACCCTTGGTCCCCTGGCTGTTTTATATGTGGACATGATTCTGCATTATCTTCTGCCTGTTCATCCACCACTGACTCCTCAGGCTCCCCTGTGGACTTGGAGCCCTCCTCCTTCCCATTTGCTCCTGAGATCTCCATCCTTCCCAGAGTTCAAGCCACAGCTTTCCTTTCTCTGCCTTGCCGCTCGTGATCCCCATTTACGATTAGCTCCACCTTGGTGACGCTCAAGTCTAGAACATATACTCCTGACTCAGTACCAACCTTCTCCAACACAGTCTTTAGATTTTGTGTGTATGTGCATGTTTTTCATACATGTTTGTGTGTTTGTGAAGACCAGAGGTCAAACTCTTGGTGTCCTTCAGAACACTATTCACCATGTTTTTTGAGCAGGTTCTCTCCTTTGGTTAGAGCTTGCTTCTAGGCTGGCTGGTTGGTGAGCAAGTCCCAGGAATCTGCCTGTCCCCACCTCCCCAGTGCTGGAACTAAAAGCACACACCACCACACCTGCCTTTTTTTTTTTTTTTAAATGTTATTCTGGGAATTGAACTCAGGTCCTCAGCTTCCAAGGCAAGCACTTTAGTGACTGAAATCACCCCTTAGCCTATTCTCAATATTCCCTGTACAATTCTATCACACTCTGCTATGAATTCAACATATCACACCCCCTCTGAATATCTCCCTTGGAATCTTTCTCTTGCCCACATGGGTTCGGCATTTATCCCTCCTCTCCCTTGTCGTCACTGCCCATAGTTCTCAGATCTTCACAATTCATTCATGCCGCCCTGGCTTCCCACCAGCCTGACCCATGCTAGCCCCTCTTTCAGATCTGAGACAGGCTCGGAACTGCCCTTAGTTCCCCGTTACAGCGAGTCACGAGGTTATTAATCACCTAATACAGGATGACTTTACACGGCTTTCCCGGCTCAAACCTTTTTAAGAGAGTTCCTATTTCCTCATCATCTGATGTCAGCCATACTCCCTCCCCATTCCCATTCCCTGAGAGGTCCTTGGGCCTTCCTGGCTAATGGAATCTCCTCCTAGCCTGTTGTCTGCCCGTGGTGATTCTCTGGGCCTGCACTATCACCCCCGAAAGCCAGTCAGCAGCCTTCTCCTACATGGAATGTGTCCACCTGCCCTGGCTCAGTGGTCTGTCTACCTTCTGAACTTCACTAGCACTCGCTGGGTTTCACACTTGCCTGATTTAGTGCAAATTTGGGTCTTCAATCTGATATCAGTACATTTTTAATGGCAGGGACTTTGTCTTGTTTGTGTCACTAGGGAGTCTCCGTAAAGTTTGGGACTATGAGTTATCTTATTTGTCCATAGGTTGAAATATGCTGATGTCATACACACTGTCTGCACTTGTGGGCATTAGTGATATTTCTAACGGGGGATATAGATATGATAGGATAAAAGGGTAGATTATTAAATCTACTCTGAAAATAAAGAGGATATAGATAAAAGATATAGATATAAGATAAAAGGTAGATTATTATTTCTATTTTTAAAAAGCAACTGCTAGTTTTAAATGTTTTACATAGGATTGATTTTTTTGTATATAGTATACAAATTTTGTATATTGATACAAATTTGAGATTAATTTTGTTAGAATATACTGTACATATATTTCTACTTTTATTCAAGGTATTGTACCTCTACAACTCATCAATGTAGTGCAAATTTCTAGTTCTTGAAAATTATTACCAACTGTTTGGGATAAAAGGAAATACAGGATTAGTAATTAGTCATCTGTTATAATTGAATTTGTCACATTAGGTATGTTTTCAAGGTCAAACAAGGTCATATTTTAGATAGACAGGTCATCTTCAAACACTTCAGAGATCTACAGAATGACACTTAAGATATTTTAATAGCCTAGGTTCTTCTTTTTTATTACAATGAGACATGTACTACTGGTGGCACCAGTCTACTTCAGAGAAGATAATGGGCATTGAAGAAACTCCACATGGAGTCTACTTTCTTTGTGGCAAAAGTAAGCTGCTAAGCAAGAAAATGCCCTTGCCTTGACTGCTGACTAATTATGTTGTCCTAATTAGATAAGCAGTACACAAATAAAGTGACTGCCAAACATTGTCAAGACAAGGAGGGACAGCCCTTCAGAATATCCTGCTTCACAGAAAAGTCTATCAAATAAATAGGCCTGTAAGCCAAAGATACCTGCCCCAACCGTTTTGCAGAGGAACCTTGGGTGACTGTCCAGGCTGCCAGCTATTTCTGTCATTTTGCACATTTGTTGGAAGTCACTTGCTTGCACTTCCTTCTTACTCAGTTACTATTATTTCATTCTTGGGCCTTTGAGGGAGTTAAAGATTGGATAGTTACAATTTACCAGGTGCAAAAAGTAAGTTATGATAAAAAGTAAATTAGGTATAAGACTTTGGACTCACCAAGATAGGATATCTATAGAGTATTTTCTCTAAATTTTTTGAATGCATATAGACTAGACATTGTTGATATATTTATTGCCTGTATATATTGTATATAGTCACTGTACTTATTGTATAGTTTTTCTTGTATTAATTATAGCCTTCCCTTTTTATAGTAGACAAAAAGAGGAAATGTAGGGACATTTCATTTGTATTTTGATAAATAAAGTTTGCCTGAAGTTAAAACAGCTGCACTGATCAGCCTTACAGACCAGGCAGCGGTGACACACACCTTTAATCCCAGTAGCCATGCGAGTTTGCCATAGAAACCAGGGGTAGTGGTTCATGCCTTTAACCCCAGCACTAGAAAGAAATATAAGATGGGAGGAAACATCTCACCTACAGTCTCATTCTGAGATTCCCGGAGGCAGGATCACCATTTCAGACTGGGGTAGAGCTAAGAGCCAGTGGCTGGCTGTTTTGCTTTTCTGACCTTCAGATTCAACCCCAATTTGTCTCTGGGTTTTTATTAATCCTACTATATTACTATATGGGTGTCATTTATTTCTCTTCTATGGTGCTACAGTGTCTCATACATCATAGCCATTCAAATGGGTGAAGTTCATTTTTGTCAAACTCCTTTATGTAGTGGCCTAGCAATGAAGGATACAAAGTATGCAACAGCAGAATTTAGAGAAAGAGACAAGAATGTTGATTAAAACAACAACAACAACACTGGACCCACTTCTGGAAAAGCTATCTTATTTCTCCCTGCATAACTTTTCTTTTTCTAAACCATATTCCTAGTCTCATCCTTTCTTGTCTTGAAAAGCTTTTCTCAATTCTCTCTGGCAGATGTATCCATAGGCCTTCCTACACTTTTGATTCCAATTCTGACATTGGGCTTGAGGGGCAAGAGCTATGTCTTAACTCATACCACAGCATGTACTAGTAGCCTAGCATCTATTTATTTAATTTTTATTTATTGATTGTGCTGTGTGTATGTGTGTGGACAACTCAGCTTGCACACGTGTGGAGCTCAGGGGACAACCAGGGAATCACTTCCCCCCTTCCATCTTTACCTGAGTTTGGGGGATCGGTAGATCACAGACTACCAGGCTCGCACGGCAGGCACCTTCACTCACCCTTGAATCATTTAACTCCTGGTCCACAGTCAGTATTTCACAGGTACTTCTGAGTGAGGACCATCCCAGGAGCAGGCAGCAGCTGAGCTCTTACCACCTGCTAAGCACCGACGAAGGACCTTACCTGCGATGTCCTTGTCTGAGTCTCAGAACAACCCTTGGAGGAAGGCAGTTCCCCATTTCACAGAGGCTAATCTGCCAGAGGTCACAGGTCAGGAGGGAGCTTTCCTCCCGGCTAATGGGTGGTCACAGTCTCTACCTTAACTGAAGTCATCATCTCACTCCCCCCCCCCCCTAGGAAAGGGGCCCTTTCCCTCTTTGCCTCTCATTGGGCCCAGAATCGAGGTGTAACTTGATCACGCTAATTTGCTGATGGGGGAATTTTTAAAATGTGTCTGGTCCTCTTTTTGTTTTCTTGAAAGATTTTAAATTGTGTGTGCGCGCGCGTGCGTGCGCTGTGTGTGTATAAGTTTGGGTATCCAAGGAGGCCAGAGGCAGATTCCCCCAGAGCTGGAGTTACAGGTAGCTTATAAGCTGTCTGATGTGGGAGCTGGGAACCAAACTTGAATCCCCTGGAAGAGCAGCAAGCATCCTAAGAACTGAGCTATTTCTCCACTCCCAAGATACCTGCCAGTCCTTCAGATGGCAGATCAGTATCTTTTTGTTGTTGTGTATAGTGTTGCTAGAATTTAAAATCTTACATAGTTTTACTAAGCAAGTACTCTGTTATATTACTTCAAAAGCAGCTAGGTCATTTGAACATAAATCCAAGTTGAGAAGCCCTGGCGTGGGCGATGCTAAAGGTCTTCCCAGTACAAACTTTTCATGAACCTTGACCCACAATGGCACTGCCTTCTTGTGTGCTTGATACAAAATGTTAGCAAAAGCCTAATGATGGTGACTTGGGAACACATTGTAACATATTGTAAATTAAGAAGGTTCAAAGCCAGATGGGGTGGGAGGCAACAGAGACAGGCACTGGTGATGTGAGAAGGTCATTTGTCAATCTGTTGTTTCATTGATTATTCAATAAAGAAAACTGCTTGGTCTGATAGGTCAGAAAATTAGGTAGGTGGAGTAGACAGAACAGAATGCTGGGAAGAAGGGAAGTGAGCCAGACGCCATGCCTCTCCTCTCTGGTCAGACGCCATGGAGCAAGCCACCAGGTCAGACATGCTGAATCTTTCCGGGTAAGACACCATCTCGTGGTGCTACACAGATTACTAAATATGGGTTAAGCAAGATATGAGAGTTAACTAAGAAGAGGATAGATATAATGGGCCAGGCAGTGTTTATATGAATACAGTTTGTGTGTTGTTATTTCGGGTGTAAAACTAACCATGCGAAAGCCGGGCAGGATGAAAAACACGCAGCCCGCAGCTCTTTCTAAACACTGGGGGTGGGGAAGACCTAAGGAAAGACTGTATAATTGAAGAGTTAATTGAAAATGGGTAGCTTGATCCTATGTACATATAGTATAAAAAGAAGCATTTAAAACATTGGAATTAATGAGACAAATTGTGTCTTAACCTACTTTCTTCAAAATTCCCACAAAGGAGTCAAGAGACTAACGACCTGTCCAAAGTTAGAGTGTTTTAGAGAAGATCAGCCCTGTTGCTGTCAAATGAGAAAATATTCAGGAGAATATTCCATATATCCAGATGCAGCATGATGCACTGTACGTTTATTTTCACATAGAAATAAAGACAATTTCTGTTACTGAAGACTTTTGTATGGGTTAAGTCACGTTACTCGACCGCCTCTTTGTAGTTTCCATCCTATGTCCTAAGCACTTCCCTGCGAATGTAGGAAAGTCATTTTATTTATCCATCTGAGAGCTTCAGCTCTCATCTTGTTAACGTGGGAAGGCTCATAAAAATATAAGAGCTGGCTCAAAAAAAAAAAAAAAAACCCCAAATACAAGTACCACATTAAGGAGACAGAAAAGAAAATGACGTCCAGTTGAATCCTTCTTGCAAGCCTCTTAAGACATGGAATGGCTTCCGTCTTTTTCAAGGTAACGTGGGAAAAATACACTGAGTCTTTAAAATTTTTGACCACTCTCTTGCGCCCCTCTGTTGTCCCCAAGGAACAATCTGGATCCCAGCTGTACTTTCATTGCTTCAACAGAGACAGAGTCTACTTAATGTCATAACTGAAAAAAAAAAAAAAAAACAACCAACCAAACTTTAACCCAGTCATCTAGTTCATCAGCACAAAATAACCATGTTCTGGACATCGTCCAAGTAGCATGTGGGCAATCTTTTTACTTTTCGAGTAAATAAGACACAACGAATGGGTAGCTCTAGAACAAGCTAACATCACCATGATCCAGATGTGCAACTGGTGCAGTTCAGTAGTACATGACCACCTCCGACAAACACACTCGGGCCAGACACTTAAGTTACAAAATACAGTCAATATGACAACTGGTACAGAGAGTAGAAACCATCACTCTTAGGTTCTGTGCACTTACAAAGAAAGAACGAGAGAACTTTGTACAACGATCCAAATTACGCATTTCTGCTCAGGTGCTCAGGGCACATCACACACACACACAGAATCCTTAAAAGGTTGTGGTCACATTTTGGTTTTGATCCAGTGGTACACTGTCACACGAAATGTCCTGTCTGTTCCGTGCTAAACACCGGACTGAAAATGCAATAGCTGCTGACTCAAAAACTATCTCCATGAAAGGGCGCAGACTAAAACAATCCTCAGCCTTAGGGTGCTAATCAGGACGATGGTGAAAGCCTCTACGGAGAGTCCTTAGGAGTCTTGAGGAAATACAAGTTAGGAAATTTCACTGTGTTTTGTCTATTGTTTTCTTTTTTTTTGACACGAGTAAACAAATACTGGATTTAAAGTGCAGCTTCTTTCTCTTCTCCAACTTCCCCTCCCCTAAGGAGAGCAGTTCTGTGTTGACGTCCAGAATCCCCGCTGAAGGTTAAATCAGTCACACGCAGTCAGACGCGTTTGGCCCGAAAGTCAACAATGGCCTTCCACAGCGTGCACAGCATCCCTCCCCTGTGTAAAGGACAGAAGAACAAGCTGAAGAGCACCGTCCCCTGGAACCGCCATAGGAACCGAACAGGGGCCACGAAGCGCACAGGCTTATCAGGCCTGATGTATTCTGCGCACATGGTATTTTCTTAACACCCTTCACGCCTTTCTGAAAGTACCAAACACAAAACACCATTTGATGTTCTCAGCACTCTTGAACTGTGTCTTTATAGAGAGGGCTGTCAGTTACGGATCTGCTTGGGCTGTGACAAGGAATTATACCAGACAATACAAAGTAGTCTAGCTGGTGAGTCAGTGACAGATCTGCTGTTTAGAGGACTGTGAGCATTTCTGCGCAGCAGCCTCGGAGAACCTGCATGACTTTGGTCTGTGATATTATTTAGGAACTCGCTTCCAGTTGATTGCCACACACCTAAACAGAAATACTCGTTATCAGAGTTCCCCCCAATAGGCTGGCCCAACTAACTCAGTTGACTCAGGGTTGAAAACTAGACACAGCCCTTCCTGAGCCTGCAGAGGGACCCTGCAGGGACCCTGCAGGGCAGGAACCCAAGCTTCCTGTTCTCAACCCAGGGTTCTTTCCCTCTTGACAACCAAAAGTAAGGGGGTGGGGGAAGCGGTACCTCAGTCTGAGGCACTTTAAGTCGTCCCGTGTCACGTAGTAGAGAACATCCGCGAGCGTGTAATCCTCAGCCAGAAACTGCAGAGAGCAGAGTATGCGTACAGTAAGATGCTTTGTGTAGCTTCAAAACACGAAGGCTGCCCACAAGACAAACACTGCTAAGAATTAAGAATGAGTCTAAGTCGGGCAAGGGGTGGCACACGCCATTAATCCCAGCACTCGGGAGGCAGAGGCAGGCGGATCTCTTGTGCCTTCAAGTCCAGCCTGGTCCACAGAGCTAGTTCCTAGACAGCTAGGGCTGTTACACAGAGAAACCCTGTCTCGATAAACCAAAAAAGAAAAAAAAAAATGACTCTAACAGGAAAGCCACAAAAAAAAAAAAAAATACCAAACCAAAACAAAAAAAAACCAACCTTCTGGAATTATTAAAGAAAAAAGCCTTCTGGTGACCAAATTGGATAGAAACGCATTCATATGATTTACATTGCTTGCGGATTAGAAGAGACGCAGGTTTAATCTCACTTGTCATTATGGAGATCGCCGGCAGCTAGTGTTTGTACTGAACAGCTCTAGTGCTCAGCGGTTCTGTTTGTTCCCAAGTAGATCAATATTCCTGGGACATTATTGCCTATACTGAGCCTTTGAAGTTTTCATAGCCAATAGCAGGGACTTGCCTGCAATCCACTGCAATCCTGGACGAGACTGGAGCTTTTAATTTTAAAGCAAATAGAAGGGACAATGATTTAGTGGGTCATTACTGACTCCCCCTGAGTGTGACTCGAGCCCAAGAGGATAACGTTTTGGAGAACTTGGTTGGCTGTATTGTTTTCTCTTAGTAAGGGAGTTATTTTAATTTCGTTAGAAGCCAATTGTTAACTGTAGATTTCGAAGGAGACGGTAAATTTTATGTAGTCCAATATATTGTGAAAAGAAAATCTTATTTTAGTTATTTTAAATTGTAAAGCTGACGACAATATAGGATTATTAAGAGGTCCTTTATAGCAAATCAAAAATACTACGTCTTTTAAAAGGAGTTTTTATTGCTGTGTGTATGTATATGTATTTGTATGTGGGTGTGTGCACAGAGTGCAGATGTGGCTGAACTGTGGAAGACGGCATTGGAGCCCCTGGAGCTAGAATCATATCTGGTGAGTCAGCAGATGTGGGTGCTGGGAACCAAAGCCAGGTGCTCTATAAGCAGTACACACTCTTGACTGCAGCGGCATCTCCTCAGTTTCAAATAGTATATCTTAATACATACGTATGTATGTAAGTATGCATGCGTTATACATATAATCTCAAGTCAAATGCTTGTCATGCTAACTCTGAGGCTACAATGGTGAGAGAGGAATTAGGTTGTAATAGACATGTGGTTTACACAGGAAGTATTTCTGACATAAATCCACAGTAGCTGCATGTACTTTTTTCATGGAACAAATGAACAGCCACTGCCTAGTGGAAACTAATAATGTTATAAAAGAATTAAAAATTTAACAAAAGTGGCAGCAACAGAAGGACATTTTTCCTGTAGTTCTAGCTCCACACACTCCTTCCTCTTCCGTATTTTCAGCCCACAAACAGTAGACTCCTTAGAGGTCATGGACAACACGGTGCACTTGTCTGCCTTACCTCTTGTCTTTTATTCATCGCATACTGCGCCCCAGAACGAACTCCCTTTCCTTGTCTGCCCTGTCCCCATCTACACAGCTGGCCTAGTTTAGAGTTACATATTCCTTTGGACTCATTTGTTGTCCTTTGGGAGAACCTCTCTCTCTGTCTCTCTCTGTCTCTGTCTGTCTCTCTCTCTCTCTCACACACACACACAGAGAGAGAGAGAGAGAGAGAGAGAGAGAGAGAGAGAGAGAAACACATACACACAGATAAAGCACACACACACACTTACACACACCTAAAAAATGTGTGTCAGAATTTGCTGGTGTAAGACTTTTTTTTTTTTAAAAAAAAAATCAGTGGAATTCACCTCTTTCTCCTAATGTTTAGATCTTAGGAAGGCAAAACTATGTCTGACTTGCTTAGCAGTGTGTCTGTCCTCCGTGTCTGAGGTACCTGGGACATAGTAAACACATCACTATGTAGAAAAGCGGAACATCACGGCTTACCCGACTTATAGTGTCTTCGTCAGCTCCGTTGTCTCTCAGCCAGCCAGTAAGTTCAGGATCTTCAGTGGTTGTGCCAGGAGAGTTCATGCGGCGGGTGGGAAACCCAGGGATATCTAGAACCAAAATTGGGGGGAAGTCTTTAGCTTCATGGAAGTAATCTGGAACACTCAGCATTCATGGAAATTTCCTGCTAATTTGCAGGCTGACAGAGAAGAACTAATAGAAGCGATTGAGGATAGACTGTATAAATGACAACAGAAATAAGTGGAAAGTCAGAAGTAACATGGTAATGATATGCCTCTTTACACTTGGATCTGAAGTTCGGAGTTTCTGAGAATTAACTTTGTGCACCCAAACTGTGCTTTGGGTTTTTCATACAACTAATAGGAACAGTTAGCAGAATACTATACAATTATAAGCTCTTTGCCCCATGATTTGTACCAATACAGATCCAGATACCCGAACAAATAACTCTAGATACAACTTACAAGTTCTCAGAAAACATGTTTCAACCTATGGCTTTTTTTTTTTCTGTAAGCTTATTCTACTTAAGTCCCTCCAAATCAGAGGGGGGAAAAGCTGGTATTGCTGAATGCAAATGCTAAATAACAAAAGGAGCATTATTTTATTCTGGCACTCTGTGAAATCTTTAAGAAGAAAGGCGAAACAGTGGAGATCCTCGTTTCCCTCAATAATACATTATCCTCGAAAGAGTAACCATGAGCCTGCATTTTTACTGTGCTCATAGAAGATGATCAGTTAAGAAGGGGATCCTTACAAAAGAATTCTCTCTGGCTGGTCAGTCATAGAGCGATGACTGAGCTGTGACATTCACCTGCCTGCTGGCTTCCCAGCCTTCTGTGGCACCCTGATTGAACAGTCATGCTTAAGATATTTGGGACTTTCTGCTGCTTACCTATGGGCTGGGACTTAAGCTTCAGGTGTTTGATTTCTTGGTCTTTTTCCTCAATCGCTTGATGGAGGAGCGCTTGTAACTCTTTCTCTTTCCGCACTAACTCTTCAAGTAATCTGCGGGAGAGACGCACACCGGTTGATGGGATAACGAAGCAGGAGGTAACAGCTATTCTGTCTGCGTGGGCTTCTTTCTCAGGCTACAGCAAGCCCAGAGATTTGATAGAAACAAAAGGCCCGGTGCCAGTGGCTCTGGGCTGAGGTCAGAGAGGGCATGTGTGATGAGCCCTCAGTAGACGGGCATGTAGCAGGTCTGTGGAGACTTGCAATCATCTTTCTTCTTCTTCCTTTTCGTTTCTTTTTCTTTTCTGAGACAGGGTTTCTCTGAGTAGCCCTGGCTGTCCTGGGGAACCCACTCTGTAGATCAGGTTGGCCTTGAATTCAGAGCTCCGCCTGCCTCTGCCTCTGCTGGGATTAAAGGCTTTGTGCCACCTCTGCAATCATTCTTCTTAAACTACGACAATTTGAGGACTTAGGTGAGACTGCCTATTATGATACCTGGCACCGACAAGGCCTGAAGAAAGGCTAATGGTTGTTGTGGCAATCCCGTCTGTGCTGCTGTTTTCTCTCTCACTTCTGGGGGTGGGTAAGGCTGGGAGACACTTAAATAGCCAGCCGTGCTCCTGGCACATGCAGGTCCTGAGGTGGATCTGGCGCACTCCCAAGAGCATCAGAAAGATAACTTCTGATGCTCGTTTTGGACCATGATAGGCTCCCTCCGCAACTGAAAACCAACCTGTGGCCTGCTGGCCATACCCAGCGTGTTTCTGGGAGGAAACACTCCAGCCTATAGAAACTGATGTTCTGGTCCTCTAGAAAACTATCTCTGAGTAATTCTGATCGACAGTCCTACAAATTTAAAATATATAATTATTGGATCTGGAGAGATGGCTGAGTCGGGACTGGAGAGATGGCTGAGTCGTCGGTCAACAGCATTTGTTCTTGCAGAGGACCCAGGTTCAATTCCCAACACCCACATGGCAGCTCACAACGATCCAAAGCTCCAGTTCCAGGGAATAGAACACCCTCTTCTGACCTCAGAGGGCACTAGGCACATGTGTGGTGCATAGACATACACGTGAGCAAAACACTCATACACATTAAATAAATCTAGAAAAAAATGAAACACAATTATTAACAAGACCTTTAAGACAAATTACTGCCTAGCTGGCAGCGCTCAGCAAGCGATCTCTGTTTCACTCTCTAACCATTGACAGATTTACTCCAGGACCACACACGGCCAAACGTCTGTGTGTTTCCGTTGACACGCCGTGCTGTGTAAGCAGCACGCTGAAACTGAGAGATAAGCCCGGCTCCGTGGCCTGGCTCCACCGCACACTTCCTGTGTTCACCTTAGACACATTTCCCAATGCTTCTGGGCTCCAGTTTTCTCATTTGTTAAAAGGAAACGGGAAACTTCTAGAAAGGATTACTGCGAGAATTCCACGAGACAACACCGATAAAGTGCTAAGCCCAAGAAGGGGCTCTTTATTTTGAGCCCCAAGATTTACTCCATGAAGGACCTAAAGATGAAGCCCTTGTGAAGGAGAGGGGTCACAGGAGAATCGGGAGCAGAGGTGGGGCAAAAGCAAGGTACAGTAGGAGAGAGAGGTGGGACGGAAAAGACACATAGGCAAAGGAACTGCGGAGAAAATACGGTGCACAGTTAGGTGAGTTAGACAGCAGGGATACAAGCTCTGGATGAATTTTTAAATGGGCGATTTTTGTCTAAATGTATCTTTGTCTGCCTCGCTGATTTACAGACCTGTGGAAAGGTGACAGCATGTTGCTGTTGTCTTCTCAAAGGACATGGACATTTTCTGGAACTCAGTTAGGATGTGCAGCTCCCTTTCGTCTCCAGAAGCAAGAACTTCACGTTGTAAGCACACCTCACCAGGCCACCTCAGCTCTTCCCGGTCCAGCTTTAAGACCACTCACCTGAAGTGTGGATTTAGCCCATGCGTTTAGCGTCACCACATACTAGTTAGCAGGGAAATAATGGATAAGGCTGACAGTTGTCTTCCTTTCTGTTTCAGGAAAGTATGGCAAGGAGCTGCCATGAGGCCAGCTTGCTGAGGTCCACAGCAGTGAGGCAGGCTGCTGGGTAATTCTAGAACCTCAGAGCAGGGAAATCAGATAACCAGCCAGTGACTTCTGAGTTCATTTTAAGAGTTGTGGCAATAATCGAGTTTTCAGAACATTTTATTAAGGGTTTACCTAAGTATAAGTGACATATATATTCTAAAGCTACCTGCTTTCTTTCTGTCATTTAGAATTACTGATGAACCAAAAGTCAGGAGCCGGGTATAGCTTATATAGCTTCACCAGCAATTCTAATAAGTGTGTCGAGGCTGGAGAGATGGCTCTGCAGTTAAGAACACAGGCTGCTCTTCCAGAGGACCTGGGGTCAATTCCCAGCACCCAAGTGGCAGCTCACAACTGTCTGTAATTACAGTTCCAGAGGATCCAATACCCTCACACAGACATACATGCAGGTAAAACACCGGTACACATAAACTAAATAAATAATAAAAAGACTTTGTGTATGTATTTGTATGTGTCCAAGTTCTCTCTCTCTCTCTCTCTCTCTCTCTCTCTCTCTCTCTCTCTCTCTCTCTCTCTCTGTGTGTGTGTGTGTGTGTGTGTGTGTGTGTGGTGTGTGTATCTGAATTTGATGCCATGTGTCTTTCTCAATTCCTCTCCATTTTGTTTTCTGCATCAGGGTCTTTCACCGAACTCAGAGCTCAATTCAATAAGCTGGCTGGGCACCAAGCCCCAAGGATCTTCCGGGTCACAACTCCCCAGCGCTAGCATTACAGGCATGTGCTGCTGTATCCAGCTTTTATGTGGGTGCTGGGGACTGAACTCGGGTACTTATGTTTTCACGGCAGACCATCTCTTCAGGTCCTAAGCTTACCCTTTCCTAAATACATCCACTTTCCTTGGCGTGCGCGCGCATGCACACACACACACACACACACACTTTGTGTGTAGTTGGGGCCAGTGGGGCTTGAAACCAGGCAAATATCCTGTCACTGAGGTACACCCCCATAACAACAGTCAACTGAAGGTCCGTGTAGGTGGCGCCTATAATCTCTGCACTTGGGAAACAGGGGCAGGAAGATGAAGGGCATCCTCAGCTACAAACTGAGTTTAAGGCCAGTGTGGGCTACATGAGACCTTGTATAAAAGGATTGAAAAAATTATGAAATAATAATAAATATTCAACTAAAAGCATAAGAGGACTAAGACAGACATTAACATCCAGGTTTTTTGTTTTGTTTTTGCTACTTTTACTAAACCATCCACCCTTCAAATTATTTGTGAAGGAAACATTGTGCCTCACATCACTTTTCTGATGAAATACTAAGGAAGGAAAGAGGTCAGTGGTCCTTAGATTTCACAGAATCAGCTGTCAGCATATAGAGAAAACACAAATGTGTAGATCATTACAAAAGGTAGCTATGTAGTAATGTAAATCACAAACACGCATGTCCTTCTCGATAGAGGTGGCTAGGTTTTCAGAAGCAAAGCTTCAGGTGGAAGCAAAAGGAAGACACATGAAGATGTGAAGAAAACAGCAGGGAGACCATGACTCCTGGGAACTGTACATGTCATAAACATGGTAGACAGAAGACAGGGCCAGATGGTGAGCACCAGGCAAAGCAAACAGGAACGAACAGGAGAGAAGGGAGAGCTATACACACTTCTGGGACGTGTTTGAAGAGGCAGGTCCTGTCCCAGCATAGCCAGGGTGCGCAGACAGGTTTTGGAGGCAGACAAGCAGACAGAACGGCTCTCTGGTAAACAGAATAGCTGTCCTGCAGACTCGTTCTGACCAGAAACCATGGATGGGCAGGGCTGGAGAAGCATAGTAATCGGGGAACCTTTCTTCCCCCAGAGACCAGAACAGGGGTTCCAGAACCAGCTCCAGTCAGGTGGTCCTGGCAGGGCAAAGTAAGGTGACCAAGTGAGCAGCCACCACAATGGATGGGTTATTAAAACCCAGCTACTGCTGGAGAAAGGAACAAGGCAGAGCTGGGTAACAGAGGACAAAGCTGGCACATGGACCTCAGAGCCGATGCCACCAAATTCTAAAACATTTCCCCATGAAAACCCTCAAAGATAAGTAGGGATGCATAAAAAAAGTAGGTTTCATATTGAAGCCTAACTTTTAAAAGCTTACAATAAGAAGTGAGTTACCTTTCCTTACCCTGGTCAACAACTAGCCCGTCAGTGAAGGTTTCTAAATATTTGAACACCTTTTATTGAGTCACTAAAAGTTCTCATTACAGACCCGGAGCCATAAAGTGAGCTTCCCACATGTCAGCAGGGGCTGGCACAGGAAGCTGTAAATCATAAGGACTCGGACTTTGAACCGCGCCAACATCTGCAAGAAACAGGCAGTACTTACTGCTAATTTGATAATTGGGTGGCGTGGGTTCTACGCTACCAAACACTCAGCAAATCCTCAGCGACAAACCCCACACAGATCGCGACACACCGCGTACAGATAGTCACCGATGTGGCCGGGTACCTTCAAGCTTCGGGATGCATGGCTGAGTTTTATCCTTTGAGCACGAGATCTTTTCCTAAAAGAACTGGACATGATGGGCACTCTCTGTTCTTTCTCCCCTGTCTACTGGAAGGAACAGGCTGTCCTGAGGTTGTTTTCAAAGGGTTCACGAGATCACAACTCAGTTTTTCTGTAAATCCCAGTGCACGTGATGCAGAGCAGCAAGCAGACGAGTGCTCGCCCTTGCTGGAGGCAGACAGTACGATGTTATGAGAGCGAACATCAACACCTCTTGCTTTATAAAAGAGAAGCAGTTAACTTTCTAGGATGGGGGTGACGACAGAGTCACCATGTGGGTTCTGTGGGCCGGACTTCTGAAATAGACTCAGATTATTCACTTTTATAGAAATAAGAAAAAAGGCAACCAACCCACGTTCCCCCCATTACCTATTAGTTTCTATTTTCATCCTTCCAAGCTGCACATTCAGAGACCGGTGAGCACTCTGGGAATCGTGGGATACAGTGGAGCTGAGCGTGCTGACCCCCGAGGTGGCCACAGCATCCTCGATGACCGCCTGGGCCTGAGGTCTCCGGACAGGTGGATTCAAAGGGGGTTCCTCGTGTTCATCTTCGACATCCAAGTCTTCCGGATCGGCTGTGTCGCTCTCGGATGCGAGGCTAAAATGTGGCCTCAGCTCTACGTGGCAAAATACAGTATTAACAAATAAGATCGACTGAGTCATGCATTAAGATGCATCGGTTCCCATGCAGTCTACCCAAACTGCCCTTTCAAGGGAAGCTGGGTTTCTGTGCATTGGTTCAGAGCTCTTCCAGGGGGAACTGGAGCAGCCCTAAAGATCATTCCTACTGCCAGAAATAATACACGCCTGTCTTATCAGTTGTCTTCAGCTTTCCAAGGCCAGCCTGGTGTCTGTGCTCAACAGTTCTCTGTCTGGGCACCACTGCACTGCACTTGAGAAGTAACAAGAAATACTCTGTGTTCCCAACGATCGGCCCGAGAAAAGAACTCCCAAGGGGCTCTAACTGCATTCTGTCCTGGGCGATCATTTGGGGACAGGGAGTCTGTGCACTTTTAAAACTCTTATTCCGAAACCATTTTACAGTAACGGGGTCATTACATGATACACAGAGTGTTGCTTGTACCAGTGGGGAGCTCGCCCTCACCGTAACATCTCATGTGACTTCAGACCTGCTGTCTGAACCAGGAAATTAACAGACACTATGAAGCCCCTCACTCTCTCTTTCTCCTGCTGTCCCTTCCTTCCTTCCCTTCACTTAAACACACACACACACACACACACACACACACACACACAAAACAGGATCTCAGCGTCTTTACCGCGTCCACTATCCTCCCTCGGCCTCCCGTGTGCTGGGATGACTGGCTTGCACAGACGCACACCCTGGCACTGCCACCAGCTTTCCTGGCGAGCCTGTCCCTTTCCCGACAGTGTTCCTTCACTGCAGTGCCCACTTTCCTGGTCTCCTCCAACCTGTGACTGGTATTTCTGTGCTAACTCTCATGACCTTCGACTTTTTTCTTTCTCTCTTTGTCTTAGTGTTGCTCAGGCAGAGTCTCTGGTAGCCCAGGTTGGCCCTGAATTCACGATCCTCTTGTCTTAGCCTCCTAAGAACTTCCCACTTTTGAGGACATCTATTGAGATATTTATAGAGTGTCCTTTATTTTAGGTACACTTGATAAGCTGCCATGATCAAGGTGAGACTGCATCTTTGAAAAAAAAAATCACAGCCCAGATGCTGTGCGCTTCTTGTGCCCCTCATAGCAAGAGGTGCATGGCCCATGGGTCTCGTTACTACTATGTTTTTATTGACTGAGGAAGTCTGTGGGCTCCGCCACCACAATTACTGTTTTCCCTCTGTAGTTAGTAAATACCTTGCAATGAGAGATTAGGAAATAGCCCACTATCCTGCATCTCATCACTGTTTTCCTACTAATTCTAGCAGTCATTCATGGTCCTTGCCGGCACTAATTATGACTATTAGTGCGTGCATAGCGGTGGCTTTCCTGCTTCCTTCGCGCCCTCCGACTCTGCCATGTATTTATTTACCTAGTCTGTTATTATCTCATCCTGGACCACAGGTTTTTGTCCTGTTAGGTTTGCTAGAGTTTAGGTCTTAAGCATCCTCCAGAGGTCCAGGTGGTAAGGGCTGTCCTTAGTATGGCACCGCTAGGAGGTGGAGGAACCTTTAGAAGCTGTGGTCATTACGGGGTTTATGTCACCGTGGGTCGTGGAACCCAATCTCTTGCTTGGCATCTCTTGCGCTTTCCAGCCATGAGCTCAAAAGGCTTAGTTCTGCCCAATGCCTGCGCTACCATGTGTCACCACAAGCCCAAACAAACTGGCCCAAAGAAACTTTTTCTCTTATAAACTTTAGGAATTTGTTATAATGATAGAAAAACTACCAATACAGATTTATAACCCAATACTATTTTTATTTCATTTCACTTTGTTGTTTAATCATTCCAGCATAGACTAATGGGAATTTCTTTAAGGTGGACCGAGTGCTCTTCCAGGAACCCCTGGCCTTGCAGAGTCTTCCTTACTTCCTGTCACCACCGGGTATCTCAAGGTCATTTTATATTTCTCCTCCCACTTCAGCAGGACCTCAAATTCCATCTGTTAGAGCGGCAGCTCTCAATCTGTGGGTCAGGACCCCTCTGCCAAACTGCTGTCTCCAAAAGTATTTGCATTATGATTCGTAACAGTAGCAAAACTACAGTTAGGAAGTGGCAATGAAAACAATCTTCTGGTTGGGGGTGTCATTAGCACAGGAGGAGCTATGTTCAAGGGTCGCAGCGTTAGGAAGGTTGAGGAGCAGTGTGATAACAGATGGTGTTCAGAAACCACAACCTAGGGCCTGCCTCTCAGCAGACAGACTTAGGCAGCAGAGGCAGTGAGGATGTTCCCCCCACACTTGTGAACCAAGCA
This sequence comes from Alexandromys fortis, assembly GCF_014885135.2. Classification (NCBI taxonomy): domain Eukaryota; kingdom Metazoa; phylum Chordata; class Mammalia; order Rodentia; family Cricetidae; genus Alexandromys; species Alexandromys fortis. The sequence goes on along the minus strand of NW_026067987.1, from coordinate 2,862,229 downwards.
AGGTATCTTTGGAACTGAGAAGGATTCACATGACTTAAAAATTTGTAACCTAAAATATTTCGTATTGATCCTTTGAAGTTTCTCCCTCCTACTTTTAGAACACAAGTATAAAACATTCGACTTAAAAAGTTTTTGTTACTGAATAAACTGTGCAGTTACTTCAGAGGTTTGCCTCAGAGAAGGAAGACACTCCTCGCTGACTTTATAAACACTTATGCCTTACGTGTTTCACTGCCAAGACAGTGGGTGTATGTTTAGGCCAATGATTTCCAATCCCACCATGCATTAAAATTGTCTGAGAGAGGTATTCATATTGGATTTCTATAACTAGAGCATAGAGGATCTTCTCAGAGCCAGAGAAATATTCTCTATAATAACCTAATAGTGGGCAGACATCACTGTAGTCAACCAAACCCACTAATGACACAGATCTAGAAGTCTTCCTATATAAAGAGCCCAGGGGACTATAATATGATGTGCTAGTACAAGCTCATCAATCCTAACAAATGAGCCTTTCAGGTCGAGAATGCTGATCCTGGAAGAGGCGATGTACGCGTCAGAGCATATGGGAACTGCACCTTTCCTCTCAATTTTTGCAATTTATCTAAAACATTTTATTCTTAATTTTCTTTTAAAAAAATCCAATTCCTGGGACACAACTGTAGAAGACTGTTGCCAATCTGGTCTGATATGGGCTTGAGAGCTGTGATTTTTGCTGAATGCATTGAAAGACTTGAAAATCACTACTTCAGGAGACGACAAACATGTTTGCGTGCACAGGTATCTATCCACTGAAATTCATAACTATCCGGGGCATCTTAGAGTCTTTAGTTTTTCTTCAGGGCCAAGAACGCTGCTCAAAGCAAATCTCCCAGCCTCACACTGGATGTTTTGCTCGGTGTATCACAGTGTATACCGGATGTGCTAGAGACGTGTTATTTGGTGTCTGTGCTAGTTTGGATGAGAATCTCCCCTGCCACCCCAAAGCTCATGTATTTGAGTACCTAGTCTCTAATTGGTGACATTATCTGGGAAGGCTTAGGAGGTGTGATGGCCTTGCTGGAGGAGGTGTGTCACTGGGAGCATGTTTTGAGAGTTCAAAGTCTTAAGCCACTCCTAGTTTGCTGTCTTGGCTGGCTTCATGCTTGTGGTTCAGGATGTGTGCTCTGGGCTTGTTGCTTCTGTCAGACATGCCTCCCCCATGATGCAATGGGCCCCTCGCATTCTGGAGCCGAAAGCTCAGCAGCTCAGCTAAACCCTTTTTCTGTCAATCACCTTGGCCATGGTGTCTTTACCACAGCAAAAGAAAGTAAGACAGTGACTTTGAGATCATTTTTTTAAAAGGCAACCAATGTTCTTAAATACACTAAAGAAATGGGGCTGGAAAGATGGCTCGGTGGTTAAGAGCACTGACTACTCTTCCAGAGGACCTGGGTTCGATTCCCAGCACCCATGTGGCAATTCGCAACCGTCTATAACTCCAAGATCTGACACCCTCCAAAACAATGCACATAAAATAAAAATAAATAAATTCTATTAAAAGAACACTAAAGAAACAACAGAGACGAAATGACAGGGGAAGAGCCACCTAACATATGCAAGTACTAATTATTTACATAGCCATTAGCAGTTTCTGACCTGGAACCAGAGTGGTAATAGCTGTTTGCACAGCCTTCCGGATGATACTGTCCAAGGCGAACATCCAGTGTGGCTTGATGTTATGATTCCGGAGAACTTTATTGACCTGGAAAAAAAGTGACCTTTAGCCTACTTTAATTTTTAAAATTATTTATTATTATTATTCTCTCCCCCTGCCGTGTGTGTGTGTGTGTGTGTGTGTGTGTGTGTGCGCGCGCGCGTGCGTGCGCGCGCTTGCGTGCGTGCGTGCTGTGGCATGCATGTGAAATCAGGGCAGCCTGAAGGAGCCAGTTCTCTCCTCCTACTGTGTTGGTTCCCAGTACTGAATTCAGCTCATCAGGCTCAGGGGCAAGCACCTTCACCAATCTCACCAGCCCTTGTCTACCTTAATATTCTAATAGACAAGACCCCAGCCGATCTAAGCACTTGGGTGAACATCTATCTACAGAAACAACTAAGAACTGTTGTCACCTTGAATTATAAATAATTTCAAGTCACCAGGAAACAAACATTGCCACTTCAAACTAAGATCGAAAGTTAGGGGTGCTGGTACCCACCTGCAACCCCAATGCTTAGGAGGCTGAGGCGGGAGACAGGCTCATGAGTTTGAAGCCAACCTGGGCTACTGGACCTTGATGGTCACATTTCATTCAGGCCAGTACGGTATTTAAGTGGGAAGGCCTCTGGCGAAATGGGCATGCTGAATCTTTGGTACTCAGGCTGGGGAGGAAGGCATGAAAGCAGGGAGAATTTGAGGGTTTTCAATAAAGATAAACTCTACCCTGCAATACTATGACCGCTCCTTAACACAGTCAAATGCTTAAGTGCATTCAAGACTTGGGGAAATCAAGGGATGAGAGCAGACATTAGCATTTGTGTACTACCTATGCCTTGCCACAACCTTGGTCTTTTTCTCCGTCTCACCCCCACTGTTGCTGATGCCTCTCTATACAGGGGAATAATCTGCTCAAATATCCTAGAAATCTTAGTCACACAAAATAATCTTTGTTGTAAGGATAACGTTTTACAATGATTGTAAAGTTTCATCCATTTCAACAGACACTAACATAGACACACACCTGACCTTTCTGTCCTTTTTGAAAACTATTGTGAAATACACATGATATAAATTTTCCAATATTAATCACATTTATTTAATCCGATGTGTTTTAGAAATATAAAATTCATGATTTTGACCCTCCGAGGCATTACACACCCACATGCTATTGTACTGATGTCCTCACTGTCTATCTTTAGAGCCCTTCATCTTACACGACTGGAAATGGGTACTCAGTCTGATTAAATTTTAACTCTTACCCAACAGTCTCTGCACACCTGACCTGCTTCTGTCTCTGGGGTCTAACTGCTTTAGGTACCTTACTGACATCAAAGTATTCAGCCTTTTGTAACCGGATTGTTTAGCTTAGAGTGTCATTCTTTTTGTTTGTTTCTTTTTTTTTTTTCCAGACAGGATCGCTCTGTGTGTAGACCTAGCTGTCCTGAAACTCTCTCTGTAGGCCAGTGATGGAGGAAGGTCATTGGTTAATTATAATAAACCAACTGCTTGGCCTCATAGCTTAGAACATAGATGGGAGGAGGAAACAGAATAGAATTCTGGGCGGAGAGGAAGTGAGGTCAGACTCTGCTCTGCTCCCGGAGAGACTTGACAGCTCTGCTCTGGAGCAGAGACGCCATGCTTGCCATGCTCCGCTCTCCCAGGATGGACATAGGTTAGAATCTTCCCGGTAAGTGCACCTTGGGGTGCTTACACGCATTATTAGAAATGGGTTAGAACAATATGTAAGAGCTAGCCAATAAGAAGCTAGAGTTCATGGGCCAAGCAGTTCTTAAATGAATACAGTTTGTGTGTTGTTATTTCGGGCATAAGCTAGCCAAGCGGCCGGGGTGTTGGGGACGCAGCCCCGCTGCTCCTATTTCAACAGGCCAGGCCAGCCTTGAACTCAGGGAGACTGCCCTGCCTCTGCCTTTGGAGTGTTTGGATTACAGGCGTGCACCATCACCGCCCGGCAGCATGACATTCTTTAAGATTCATCCATGTTACAACTTGTGTCAGAATTCCTTTTTTTCCCAGACTAAACAATCCCTTTGTTAGTACAATACTGTGTGCATTGACTTTCTAAAGACAAACTTTTCTCGTAGCATTTCAATGGATTCTACTACATCTGCAGTAGTATTCACAGTGGCATCTGCAGGAACAGGCCTATGTTTAAAGACCCCAGTGGAAGCTGGGAAATGGTGACTGAGCTGTGAACTTATGCCAAGAGCTGGAAGAGCAGTCACCCAGTCTTTCCCTTGGTCCAGTCTCATCAAAATCCTTCCACTTAGGAGAGAGTCCGTTTGAGGACTTCTTTGTCGCAGTTGCTTCCCAAGGAAATGAGCTATTTCTTGGACCTCATTTGTTCCAGGAAATTCTTTCGGACTGACTTTGAAACGCTTCCATTTCTGAAGTGGATTGACCTGCTTATGTAACTAACCGGTGTATCCTTTAGGGAACCGGACTATTTCTCTCAAGAGCCCATCCTTTATAGCCGTGCCCCGCCCCGCCCAGCTCTTCACTACACAGCGGTACTGCACAATGCCTCATTCCACAGCACACTGCCCAGGCAGTGAGTAGACCAGGAGCGAGGGAGCTGCATGTCTGTGTCTGACCTGGGCCCACGGCCCGGGATCATAGCTAAATAGCTCTCACCCTGAATCCTGCAGCCAGTTTGCTTTCCAACCCCTTGCCCAGAAGCCAATGCGCGGGCAAGCACAAATTAGCTCAAGCATCTCACTCCACTGCAGATGGCGGGGTTTCCACAGAGGCAGTGTGAACGTCTCAGCATTTAATGTTAGTGCTGGGCTTTGCTGGGCTTTGCTGGCTGCTCTCATTCTCAGGACAGCAGTCCAATCAGGGCCCTTGCTCCTGCTCCTCACACAGCAGGGAGGCCAGGCAGTTTCCACTCAGAACATCAGCGGCTGTTGAGGGGCAAGAACTTAGTTTTGAGTGAAGGGTCATTTGTTACTTCAGATACAAATGTCAAGAAACCATCTACATATCGGAGCAATAATATAGTAAGAGCTAATTAATTTTTAAAATAAAAAAAAACCATACAGTGACATTCTGTATCCACATCACAGATACTATCAAGACACCTTTTATCTCTGTTTCCTGTATCTCTGTAAGGGTGATTGAGAGTGGCTTAAGGCATCTGGGGCACAAAAGTCTACAGAGAAAGCCTTACTCAAGAATAACAGGAAGAATCTTGAATCAGACTTGCAGACCAGCTTCTGTTTTGCGTTGCCTAGCATCGGTGGCCTCTCTCATGAATTAATCCTGTGGATTAATTTTCGCTCGTCATCTGTCTGTACTCTGAATTATATTCCTGGCTAGACCATAGTGAACACTTATCAAACAGTTCTATATGGGAACCAGAGAAAAACCATGGCTGGCTGAGGGATCCCCTATTGAGCAGAGAGCATTCCCGGGCATAGTGCATTCTCTTCAATGGCCACTAGATGGCATTTCTTGTACGGCATTATGTGCACTGTGCTTCTGAGGCCTCCAAAATAAACAGCAAGCCAGCCAGCCACCACAGGATGCTTAGGAGAAAACAGCCACGGGAGTGTTTGTAAGTCTTGCTGTTCTCCATGTTGGTTAAGTTGTTGGGTCTCTTATCTTTGGGGGAACCCAATAAATGTTTCACATCTGTCATCCAAAGAGAATGGAATTGACTGAAGGGGTGAAGGGAACAGAATTGCAATTGTGTCCTGTTCTCGTGAGAGCCAAGGGCACACTGCCGCACTTACCGCATCCTGGAAGCCGAAGAGGACCACCTGCACCTGGTTGATGCCATGGCTGTCGAAGTCCAGCTCCAGTTTCAGCTTTGACAGTGTAGTGGCTATGATTTTTCGGTCAGTGGACCTCACAAACTCTCGGAGGCTCACGATGAGGGTTGTGATGTGTTCCCATTTGAGTTTAGGCTCTTCAGCACCCTGAAAAAGAAACCCATAAGGCCTCAACTACTCTGGGCAGAACACGTCAGCCAGAGCTTCCCATTCTCATCGTCTTCTCTCGGAAGATCGGAGCCCCGAAAAGGCCCCCTGCTAACGAAAAGGGGGCATGTTTTGATCCCTGTGGCTCCTGTCGGTAGCCATCACTGCTGCCAGAACTAACCAGCCTTAGGAGGAACCTCCCTTAGCCTTCACAGTGCTCGGCAGCCAGGACACAGTCGGCTAGGCAATGCTTTGCCCAAACGGAGCTAAGCCGAGGCAGGACGACTCTTGTTCTCAGAAACGTTAATTGGACACGGGAGTGAGAGACGGGCTCTGAGCCGGAGAATCTTGGTCTCCAAGTCTGCCCACAGAAAGGTCATAAAAGAGGGTGTCCAGTGCACCCAAGGGAGTAGACGCGGGGAGCTGAGAATGACAATGGGCAGGGAAAGAGATGCACATCACAAGGCCAGCAGCAGCCAAGGAGGAGGAAAGATGGAGCCATTGGAGCTTTAATGGCCAAGGTTCCTCTCTGCCAGGCTCAGCCCAGTACCAAGGGGCTACTTCTCTCATGGCTGTGTGTGACTATCACAGCATGTCCTTCGTCCTTCCCCTTCCTTTAAAGTCAGCTCCTCGTCATAAAACGGTCCAGTCTCAGACACCCCATTGGAGCCATTCCTTAATAACCACTGAGTGGTCAGTTATAAAAGATAATTTTTATACATTTAAATAGATCTCTCCTTCAAAGTAATTTTGTTTGTTTGTTTGTTTGTTTGTTTATTTATTTATTTATTTATTTATTTATTTATTTATTTATTTATTCTTACTTTGAGCTCAGCACACTGCTTCTGTAAAGAAAGCCTAATCTGGGGCTGGAGAAATGGCTGAGAGGTTAAGGGCACTGGCTGCTCTTCCAGAGGTCCTGAGTTCAACTCCCAGCAACCACATGGCGGCTCGAAATCATCTATAATGAGATCTGGTGCCCTCTATTGGCAGCATGTTATTCTGCAAGGCAGAATACTGTCTATGTAATAAATAAACAAATCTTTAAAAAAAAAAGCCTAATTTAAAGATGTTATTGATCCTCATTTAACTTCAAGAGCCAACAGAATTTTTATTAAGCTCATTACTACTTCATATTGCATTTTCTTACTATATTATTAAAATTAAGTTTCCCCACTGGGCCAATAAAATTCCAATTATCAGAATAACCATCAAAAAATTTTCAGAAGCACCATTGACTGACTTCTTTGTCTACATAAATTCTTGATTTGGGAGCTTGGTTCCATGTTTCAGTTCTCATGAGAAAAGTCTAAATTGAAAAGCCTAAAGGCTGTCATTAAAGAAACATTTTAAAATTACACTGAGAACAATTATACACTTTGTTTTTTTCTCACCACAAACTAAATGACAGCCAGAGGGAAGATTCACAGGCAACTTCATAACACCAGGAAGATATCAGGAAGAAAAGAAAACCGAGTTATTCAGACACTGGGAGCTCGGCTCCGTGAAAAACCAGCCACTGTTCTGCCAATGGCATGGACAGCGAGCATTTATTTTTGACACCAGGTTTGCTTTAAAATAGAAAACAAAACAAGACCATGTTGCTTCTGGTTTTTGGACGCGTGCATGCTGCTGTCCTATGAAAGAACGCGCTCTGCTCTGGAAAATGCTTCCTGTCCAGATGACTCTATTCACTTGCTCAGCCGTTCTCTCTGTGCTAACGCCAGCCCCTCTGTGTGAACTCAGAGCATGATCTTCCTTTGTGAGCAGGGCAAATGTGGCTCAGAACAACGGGAGAATTTGACAATGAGCTTTTCCCAAGCATTCACAGCTTTCCTGCAAAAGTCCTCCCCAGTCCTGTGTGTGTGTGTGTATGTGTGTGTGTGTGTGTGTGTGTGTGTGAGTGTGAGAGAGAGAGAGAGAGAGAGAGAGAGAGAGAGAGAGAGAGAGAGAGAGAGAGGTAGATATGCATACATGTGAAGAACCACGGGTCAATATTGGGTATTCACCTCTATCCCTCTCTGCCTTATTACAAGACAAGGTGTTTCACTCAACTGAGAGCCCGCTCCTTCTGCCAGGCTAGCTAACCGCAACCCAGGATCCTCCATCTCCGCTCAGAAATGCTGGGTTACAGGCATGTCTAGAAAAGGTGTCTGCTAAAAGGACAACCCTGTAGGACTGGCATCCTGAGGACTGAATGAGCACACACATGGATAATGGCCAGAGGAACTGTGGGGGCATGATTATGATACATCTAACAATCAGCTACCAGTTTCTTCTTTTTTTTTCCTACTAGAATGTCAGCTTCAGTGAGATACCGAGCTATATTTTGTTGGTTGTTCTATCCCCTGCACTTGGGACAAAGCTGGCATTTGGCAGTGTTTGCTGAGTGACTGAATGAACTGGAAGGCGTGTACACACTCCCTCCATCCAACCTTGGCTTTCCCTAACTCATTCTGTCCGGTTCTTGAATGACTCCGATGGGCACACCCAGCATCCATGAACACTACCCCATCCCCCTACCTAGAGGCCTGACTGCCTCTCATGCCAGAGCACCCACTCCCTGGGCCTCTAGGTCACTGCTTGAGACAGCTTTCCACTAGGGCCACCAGAGGTTTCTCTCAGAAGGGACAGATGGTGTCACTTAAGCTCTTTCTGCAGCCAGAGTCTTTCTTGGCACACACAGTTCTTCTTATGGGATCCAAAAGGTGGATACTGGGGAATTTCTATGGTGACACAATGTTGAAGCTCAGGGAACAGCACAGATGCCCCGTGGGGCTCTCAAGATACAGCTGGAGCTGAACAGTAAGAAAGAGGCAAGGAAGAGAGCCTGGCTCCACATCTGTCCTGATGAAAGACAATAACAGGCCAGCTGTTGGACAGAGAGCCATTAATAGCCTGGTCCACTCCTCTACCATCTTTGTAGCCATTTTCCCAGGACCAAAGGAGGAAAGAAGCTATGGGCAGTCCACACTGACCATGGCCATGAGCAGTTCATGCAGGTGGTTGGGTCCCTGGTGTCCACAGGACTAATGGAGGACAAGAGGCATCATGTTGAGGATTTATGGTCTATGGGATGAAAGCTTGTATTCACAAGAGGTCTGAGCTGTAGCCTGCTGTGCTAGAGCCGTGGGAATCCCATTTTCTCTGGTGTATCTATGGAGAGGAAAAGTTTCCTTGTATCTGTAAACAGACCTAATACTTTCTTGGGAAAGTAGTGGAACTGTGAACCCTACCCTGACATATACGAAAGGCCTAACTCCTTGGGTAAATGTTTGGGAGAGGACCTTTAAAGGGATAACTAAGGTTAAGTCAGGTCATAAGGATGGAGCTCTAATCCACTGGGACTGAGGTCTTCATAAAGTGGAAGAGACACTGGGGTGCCCACACAGAGAGAGAAGGGCATCTTGAGATACAGCCACATAGAGGAGAGTCCTCAGAAGACAGTCAATATGCCCACTTCCTGATTTTGGACTCTAAGCCTCTGGAACTGTGAGAAAGCAAATTTCTGCTGTGTAAGACACCTAGTTTGTAGCATTCTGTTATGGCAGTCCTAGCAAGCTAACGTAACAGGGAAAATAGTTATTTAGTTATTTTGTGCGCAGGCATGATAACATACTACACAGTTGCTCGTTGCTGCCAGTCCCTCCCTGTGGACTGTAATGACCTCATACGCCAGGGTCCTGTTAGACCCACTGATGCTTCCAGTGATCAGAGGAGCAGCTATTCCACGTGGCTATTCCACGTGGCCTAACCCTTGTGTGTTGACTGAACGAACAAAGGAATGAACAGCAAAAGCGCTGTGGAGGGGCCAGGTGGAGGTTTTTAACGTGAGAATCTGCCTGTGCCGTCCAGGTAGTGTATACACACATGGCCACTAAGTTATGCACACTAACGTGGACTCAAACAGAGCACACACATGACTGCTGAGGGTCCATTAGTCTCAACATTGGATTATTTCAAGCAGGGCTGTGAATACATTAATACCACCAGTTCTTCTGTTAAAACACAAGAACAGGAAGGAAGCAAGAGAGGAAGGGGTACGGGAGGAGGGGGGGGGAAGGGTGGAAAATAAGGAAGGAGGAAAGGACTGAAGGGGGATAGGAAGGAAGGGGGGAGGACCAAGGGAGGATGGATGGAGGAAGGAGGGGAGGACCGAGGGAGGATGGATGGAGGAAGGAAGGAGGGAGGGAGGGATTGGAAACAAAGAGCAGCAAGCAAGAAAAAGAGTAAATAAGCAATAACACTGCTTTCAACATACAATAATATTCACAAAGAGTTTCTACACTTAAGGTTTCTTCTTTGTTTATCCAAGAAGAGGGCTTTTATTATTATTTTTTAAACAAAGTCTCCCTGTGTATCCCAGGGTGGCGTAGAAGGCACCATTCTCCTGCCTCAGTCTCCCAGGGGCTAGGACACCCAGCATGCAGGTGTGTCTTCTGATTCAGGGTCCTACAGTGACCTCACACTTCAGAGCATCTGCCACAAGCCCATGTCGGAAAGACACGGGAAACATGTAGGGTCTGGCCAGAGAACAGTGGAATGTCCCTGTAGCCCCACCTAACCAGGAGATAGACAGGGATAGCCTGAGCCTAACCTGGGCAACACAGTGGACGTCTATCGTCAAAAGAAAAATAAATCAAATTACATTACAAATAAACTGCCAATCTCCAGGAAGAGAAGTGCCCACCACGTTTTACCTGGGCCAGCGATTCCATCAGGTTCCGCACGACCTTGTCCTGGTCTTCCGTCAAGATCCTGTGGAGGGTGGCCCGCCTTTCACTATCCTTTCTCAGCATAAAGAAGCCAGAGTCTTTCTCCTCGGGGGAAGGAGGCGCACTGTGGTCTTCAAAGTTTTCATCTGGAATGCTGTAATAACGGTGCCGCATAAGCCAGGGTTTCCTTCCTTAAGCCACACACTTCCCAGGGTATTTCAACACGAAGAAGTCAGCTCCTTACCCCAGAAAGAGTGTCCGTATCCCTTTCCCATCCTTCTCCCCGCAGGACTTGGCTCTGGCTTTGAACGAGAAGGGGTCCACCTTCAGCTCCATGTCAGGAGAGACTGAGCCATACTCGCTGCTGCTGCTGGTGTCTTCCACCAGGACAGGGACCGGCAGGGAGATACTTCTGAGATATTCTGTGATGGGAGAAGAGACAGAAGGCAGCAAGCACATTAAAAACACCACACAGGCTAGCAGATCGGCGAAAGAGACCATTATGGGAGTGAGCAGACAAATCAAGCCATATAGGAAACTGGTCATGTGATCACGGTCCCTGCCTTGCTCTGTACAACACAGTTGAGTGGAAAGGGCCTCTTGAACCCTGAGAGGAATGTCTCCCGGGGCAGGAAAACCAGGCGGCAGGCTCAGCGGGTCCTGGGCTCTAATCTATTTTAATCGACGACTTACACTGATATTTCCAGGTCTCAGTTCCCACATCTAGAAACACGATGAGATGTACGACTTTAAGCTCTATCTTCACAAGTGTGTGGGTTCACCTTAGCATCTGCGGCTGCCTTGGAAGTGGGAAGGAATGGGATGCTAAGAGGCTGTTGCAACAGGTTCCAAACCTGCTTTACCTCAGACAGTTATGCTGACAGCCACATGCCATGGCAACCCGAGGATGCATATGAAAAAGCATTTGTTGCTAAGAGAATTTCGGAAACCAAGGGATCAACTGACCTCTAAGGTCATTCCTAGTTGCCAGACCCTAAGTCCATGGCAAACACGGGCTTCTGCTTTATTTTGATGGCGACCAAGAAAGCATAACAGGCGCTCCCGACATTCTCTCCACACTGGTTTTAAAGACAGAATTTTTTTTTTTTTTTGCCAGAAACATCTTTACTGTCTCAACACTACAAACATCTCTTACTAAAAAAGGCAAGTGGAAAGTCATAGAAAAAGAATCCGTGGTTGCTTGGAAACCGCTTTTTACTTAATTTCTCTTAAGCTGGGCTGAGCTGAGATCACCCAAGTCTCAAAGACAGTAGCTGATCAGTCAGCAGGGGCCCCCTCCCACCGTTCACCGCTGTGCACGTCAGCAATCATCAGAGGGGCGCTGGCCTCGGACCAGCACATGTCTGTGATCACTCACTCTTCTCTCTGGTAACTGTCCTAGTTCCTTTCCGTTGTTAGGGGGGAAATTCCTGGCAAACCCAACATAGGTGAGAGAGGGCTCATCTTAATCCAGAATTCGAGGTTAAAAGTCATCACTTCCGGGAAGCCAAGGCTGTCCAGGACCCAAACCCAGGGAATGATGTTCACAATGAGTGGGTCTTTACACCTTAATTATCCTAAGCAAAATAGTCTCCTGCAGACATCCCCAGTGGCCAACTGATCTAGGCAATCCCTCACTAGGATTCTCTTCACAGGAGGTTCTAGGATGTGTTGAGTTGACAATTAAATCAACCAATATCGGGCCTTTCATTATGCCTTCAGCTTCTCTGGGTACTTTTAGATTTTGGATTTCAATGTACGTACGTGTGTGTGTGAGTAAATGTTACATGTTGTACATATAACTGAAAGAAAATACATGAAACATTGCCTTAATATTAATGGTAGTTCTTTCTAGAAGATATGATCCAAGCAGGGTGAAACGTTTTCCAAATTTTCTACGATAAACAAGAATCTTGTATGTGCATGCAGATGCATGTGTGTTTGTAGATATGTATACATGTGTTTATGATATGTGTAGGGCCCAAAGGATAAAATCCAGAATTGTTTGTCAAGTAATGTTTACAGACCACACACAGAGACACACACACACACACACATACACACACTTTGTTTTTGAAGCGCAGGGTCTCTCACTGGCCTGGAACTCACCCTGTAGACCAAGCTGGCTGTCCACTGAGCTCCATGGATCCCCCTGTCCCTTGCCTCTCCAGTGTTAGGTTCATAAGCATGCACTGCTATGCCTGACTTTTTTTTTTTTTTTAATGTGAGTCTTGGGGACCAAACGCAGGTAGCCTAGCACTATACTATACTGACTGAGCTGTCTCTTCAGTCCATGTCATGGTTGGCTTCAGCTGTCAACTTGACACAAACCTAAGGTGACCTGACAAGAGGGAACCTTGGTTGAAGAATGACCTGAATCAGATTGGCCTACAGAGAAACCCTGTGTTGAAAAAAAAACAAACAACAGAACAAAACACAAAACAACAACAAAAAAAATCAGAAGAAGAAGAAGAAGAAGAAGAAGAAGAAGAAGAAGAAGAAGAAGAAGAAGAAGAAGAAAGAAAGAAAGAAAGAAGAAAGAAGAAAGAAAAAAGGAAGGGAACTGAACAAGCCAGTGAGCATCACTGCTCTATGGCCTCTGCTTCAGCTCCTGCCTTGGCTTCCCTCTGGGATGGACCGTCACTAGTAAGCCAAATAAACTTTTCCCGCAGTTGGTTCTGGTGTTTACCACAGTAAAAGAAAGCAAACTAGAGCAGCCTGTGGATTTTTTTTTTCGGTCAGGAAAATGTTATGGAAATGTTTTCCACAAGCAGATATTCAACAGGCAGCAAAAGGGCATTGGTAAGAACTTGAATTAGCTAGGTCCTGGGGGCACATACTATAATCTCAGCACTTGGGATACTGAGGCAGGAGGATGCCGAGTCCTGGCCAGCCCAGGCAGGTGTAAGTTCATAAATCAGTTAGACTCCATTCTTCCCCAATAAAGAAGGAACCAGCACTGTGATCACTTGTATTTCACAAGAGAACTGCTGTTCTTGGTAATGGACAGATCAATACTATTTGTCCTACCAGGTAAAGCATTCCAATCCTGTGTTTCTGTAAATGTACTTTGTGTGACGTGCATGCGTGTGTATCTACAGAGGGAGCAAGGCCTTAAGTGAACCAGCTTTTTATCTCTGTGGTCTCATCATGTAGTTTGAGTAGCCAGTAATGAGAAAGCCTGTGTCCTGTGAGCTTTAAAGTTGCTATGGATAATGAGTGCCTAAAAGGAGGCCTAATGGGTTAAAGGTGTACTTTTTATATTATTATTATAATATTTATTTATTTATTTATTTATTTATTTATTTATTGGTTTTTCGAGACAGGGTTTCTTTGTAGCTTTGGAGACTATCCTGAAACTAGCTAGCTCTTGTAGACCAGGCTGGGCTTGAACTCACAGAGATCTGCCTGACTCTGCCTCTTGAGTGCTAGGATTGAAGGCCTGTGCCACCACCCGCCCAGCAAAAGTGTACATGTTTAAGGGTGGAACCCTGATGTGGGAGTCTTCTGTTTTGTGTTGATTTCATTGGTTAATAAAGAAACTGCCTTGGCCCTTTAATAGGACAGAAAATTTGGTAGGTGGAGTAGACAGACAGAATGCTGGGAGAAAGAAGCCGAGTCAGTCAGTCACCATGATTTTCCCACCTGACACAGACGCAGGTTAAGATCTTTCCTGGTAAGCCACACCTCGTTGGGCTACACAGAATATTAAAAATGGGTTAATCGAGATGTGAATATTACCCAATAAGAGTCTGGAACTAATGGGCCAGGCAGTGTTCAAAAGAATACAGTTTCCGTGTAATTATTTTGGGTAAAGCTAGCCGTGCAGAGCTGGGCGGAACGCAGCCCACCGCAGCTCCTACAACAGAACCCAGGGTTGGCAATCATTTTAGGATGGAAAGGACCCCAAACACAGTCCTGGTTCATTCTTAGACAGATGGGCAATCAGTCAATCTGTGACCCCGGTCCTACACTGCTTCTCTTGCTAAGCCCAGCCTCATTCTAGACTGTTTGCGGGCTAGCCAACCGAACCTACAGAAGGGGATGTTAAGATGAGAAATCAGAACACCCCCGCGGTATCTGTCCTCCAGCATTGGAAAGATGTACACACTACTCACGTACTGACGATAAAGAATACAAGCTGGAGGGGACATTCTCGTTAGGAGACAAAGGCTGTTATTCGAGCACTCAATCTGCAAAATGAACAGGGCAATCGGCTACGGGTCTGAGGTTCAGAAGAAGTTTTGGGGTCAGAGGTGTGACCCTCATCACCCACAGTTTAAGAAGGGGTTTAAAGCAAGGGACGACATAATTTAGGGAAGGGTGAGAGAACACAAAGCAGGTTTCACAAAGCTAGTATTTTATAGAAAGGGGAGAGGACACGGCCAGAAGACGGGAGGACAGGCGGGTGAGGCCTCAGAGGTCTGCACAGGGCATGGCTGGACAAGAAGGAACAGCCTTTAGGGCAAGGAACCCCAAGAAATGGAGAAAACAGAGATCATTCTTGTTGGATTTGCCTCCAGGGGTCTCACTGGCAATTTTAGTCAAATCAGGTTCAGAGGTCAAGTGGACAGGCAAATCCTGGACTACAAGGAATAGAAAGCAGAGATCTGGAAACATGAAACTTCATGACATAAATCTGTGATGGTACGGGGGAGAAGAAAAGTGATGGACCAGGCAAGGGGGTGTCAGAGGGAGATCACATCACGATAGACACCACCCACCGGGGTGAGCAGACAGGGAGGCTGAGAGTAAAGGATCCACCCAGGGAATGGGCCTTTGAAGGATGCTTCTCTCCCTAGGGCTGGGAAGTGGGATGGAAAGGGTACTGGGGCATACCCATTTACATGCTTATAAGGGAATCTAGTCTAGATTGTTTGGCTTCCTCTCTCATGTTCTGGAGCTCTGCAGATCTGAGAGAAAGAACTAGGCTTCCATAGGAACAAGACGACAGGCCCTTAACAACATGGAGGCCTGGGTCTGGACTCAGATATGGATATACAGGCTTCTCAGACTGTGAGAAAGGACGGGAGCCGGGAAGGGTTTCCAGTCATGGAGAGCCTTACCGTCAATGCTCTGCCGAGTCCCACGTAGCCCGTGGCTGTGGGGAGCTGGCTGTGGAAATCTGAAGAGGCTGGTGAGCCTCGCCACAGACTGGTCACCTCAGAGGTGTGTCTCTAGAGAACGGTCTGCCTCACTAAATTTTAGGGGCCAATGGAAAAATCCTCGAAAAGACAGTTTTACCAGAATCTGGTCAGGGATAGGTTGGGGAAGGGACAAGTGGCCCATCTGTGGATGGGACCCAGATTGCTGAGAATTTCCATCTTAGGGAGTAAGGGCCATTAATATAGAGAAACGAGGTGTGTTCCCATTTGAGGAAAGCGGGAATTTGCTGACTACAATTTCTATGAGGAAATTCTCTGAGGAAGAGGGAGCTGCTCTTCAGGAGCACCAGGGACCGTCCGGGCTCTTCTCCTCCAAGACCATGTAGAGACAAAGGCCCCTCCAACACAAAGCCTCCTACCCAGTCAGCCTGGCTGTCTCCAGATTCCCAAATACTTCAGCTGCTTTAAGAGTCACAGAGCTCCTTCCAGAGAACAGGAGTCCAGGCTACACTTCCAGACCGTGGGAAAGGCCAGGTATCTAAATGTTGGCAAGCACCCGGTTAATCCCAGCAGAAGGAGCTCAGTCTGAGTCACTTCTACGAAATGAGCATCCACCTTAACTCTCCTTGTGCTACGTGGATAGCGTTATTGAACCCATGCTATTAAGCAAGCCATCCCCCCACTCAGCTATGAGAGCGATGAATGGCGTCACCGTCCAGCACAGTAGCCGGAAGCCTCAGATGGTGATTTACATTAACTCTTAAATGCCTCAGTCATAGGCACCGTGTATGAATGTGGGACAAACATAAAGGTCCAGTAGCTGATGTCCTGGACAGTGAAGACGGCACATGTCTGTTACTACAAAGTTATGGATCTGCTGCTGGTTGGTGACACCATCCCAGTCAGATCAGGCTCCCTTCCTGGTTTCCTATCCTCTTTTGCTACTTCTTTAGTATTTCTTAAAGAGCACCAGGGAATAAGAGCCTGAATCCTATGGCCAGCTTTCTCCCTTTTGTGAGTATGCTAACCACCAGCAGTGCTGGGTCACCACAGTTCTGAGGACAGATGCTTCCTGGAAGGGGAGTGTCTATGTTCTAGACAGAAACAGGTAGATGGTCTCTCAAATACACTGAGGAAAGAGGTGTCCAGAAACCCAGGTCATGGTCACGGGTTTATTGACAGGAGGTATAAAGGTCACAGGAACTCCAGGGGACAATGAGATGCTACTCTCAGTCCCGATTTGGCTTAGCACATGTACCTTGCTTACTAAGGAGGAGAGGGAAGTATTTGTGAATCTTGACATCTGTGCAGCTGAGAGCCTCAACAGTCTCCTTGGGGACTTAGGGGAGCCCCTTCCTTTGAGGTCACCACCTTGTTTGGGTAAAGGGGATAGATAATCCCTGGAAAGGGGAGCTCAGAGAATTCGGAAGGTCTGAGGGGGTTCTAACGGGACAATCAGGAGGGCTCTGAGGGAAAGAGCAGGGGGCCTACAGGCTGTGGTCCCCCATTCTCCACAAGCCACTGGGGGGCAGGGTGGGGCTGAGCACAGGAGGCCTGAGCCAGCTAAGGGGAGCAGCAGGAGGAACAGTCACAGCTGTCTTGTCACACGCGGTCCCATTTCATTCTCACAATCCCAGGAGCAGGGGTCTCCTTGCCTCCACTGGAGGGTAAGTCATGTTCCAGGCCACTCTATCAACAAAGTAACCCAGCCCTGACCCCAACACTTATTCACTGACTCTCTGAAAATCTTAAGGATTTATACTATCTTAACTAGCGTTAAGACTATAAAGCTAGGGCAGAGTCTGAATTCCTGCAGAATTACCCTGAATGCAGAGGGAGAGTCACAGCTGACCAGCAGAGAGCGCCTTACGTCTCCACACTAGTCCGAGGTGCATGCTCACTGAGAAGACTGTGGGTAGCAACACAACTCATTAAGCGAGCACCGTGAAGCTCAGGGATGCTAATGCGTATGTGATGGGAATGTTTCCTGAGAATGGAAACCATGCCACGTGGGAAGGGACCAAACAAAGCCAGACTGAGTGGCCGGGCACAGCTCCAAGGCTCTTCCAGAACATCATCTTAGTCTCAGAATCAAATCTGGGAAGTAGGTGTCATTATCAGCACAGGGTGACAAGCTAAAACAAGTAAGCTTTTGCATGTCACATATGAAAAAACAATAAACAAACAGCAACAAAAACCCCCTGACTTCTGTGCAAAGCAGGCTGCTCAGAAAGCCAAGCAGCGCTGCAGGGTCTACCTTGTGAAAAATGCAGGGGCAGCTTTCTATGTCCCAGGATGCCTGCGGAGAAAGGAGGTATAAGCCTGTCTCTCTGCATCTGAGAGCCAACCCCCAGCTCAGAACTGCAGAAGGAAACTGGAGTGACCGCGTTGGGGAAAGCCTAACGAATGGGCCTCTGCTCTAGGCTTTGAGGCACCTGAACAAGCTGCAAAGACCCACCGGTGCCAACCCCTCCCCCAACACACAGCAGACAACGGAAGCCACCTGAACTTCCATCAACCATTCACCCGCAGCCCCTTTCTTTGGTATTCTCTGAAATGCTTTAGCTGACTTGAGGGCAAACTCGGCTTCTTGGTTATGATTTGCAAAAGAGGACCCAAGGAACCAAAACCATAGCTCTTGCCTCCCCCCCCCCCCCCCCCGAGTCCATGTCTGTCCTAAGATGCCAGATGAAGGTGTATGGTATTGACATTTCCCAAGAAGCCACAAGCAGCCAACTGAAAAGAAGATACAGCCTTCACCCCAACAGATGACTTCACAAACGGTCACTGCCCTGCACTCAGGGGAATAGTGCAGGCTGACAGCTGTACAAATCCTTGGTGTTCAGAAGCCTCCCAAGCAAGCCAAGGGCGGGGGAGGCCGCCGAGAAAGTATGGAGTGTATCGCAGTTTGCCAGATCTCAGCCTGGTGGGCAATGGTATGGAGCCAACTCACCATTCGATCCAGTCGAGAGAGCTGCGGAGAAAAAAAAAAAAAAGAGAGAGAACAGCATAAATAAACACACATAGCTTTATTGTTAAATTGGGACGTCAACAACGACAACAACTACAACAGAAAAACCCCAAATGCTTGAAATGGGATCAACGTCTTTTCCAAACATCCATCTGTCTGTCCTTATCCCGTATAAACATCCACATGCCAAGGACAAATGGTTCCTTTACCTCATTTCCCTTTCTGAAACAAATGATGTAATTACTGACGAAATTCACTTATAACTTATACTTAGGTTTTAATTATCAGTGGCAACCAGCCTACCTATCTTCCTTCTTTCATCCTTTCTTTCCTTCCACTTTTGGTAATTATCCAGAAATATATTCTCTGAGAAGTAGCAGGTATTTTCTACTGCCTGCAATTAAAAGGTTACACTGCCCAGATGTCTGGAAATTTAAGAGGTTTGTGATAGCCTGTAGCCCATTAGCGGCGACATGGAGTTTCAACTCCGAAGGACTCAGTTTACCTCTTTCACACTGTGAAATTCCCAGCGCTAGAATGTGCTAGAGGCTGGTACAGTAACTATAACCTATGTGATGGAAGAAGACCATTATGCACGAGGTCCCAGCATTTGTGAAATTCATAGTAACATGACTTCCTGGTACAGAACCGAATGACCAAGAACAATATGCTGTTTATCGCAATTTCCAGTGATTCTGAGCACAGATGTTTACGTATGGAGCCACTTTCCCTTTTAAAAGCTTAAGATTTAGAGCCTGACCTGCACCCTCGTGTAACAACATACCTGAAAGCTTGGGTTGCGTCTTTTTCTTTTTGCTGGAAACTTTTAAGAACTCGTCAACAAGCAAGTCATTAGCACAGGCTCTCTTGTCAGGGTCTGGTTCAAAACACTTCAGGATGAATGCCTTGGCCTCGGCAGACATGGACTCTGGGATCTCTGGGTGGACCTTGAACATCCCCACCTGAAGCAGATTCAAGAGCAGAATGGGTCTCCTGAGCATTGATCCTCTCTCTCTCTCTCTCTCTCTCTCTCTCTCTCTCTCTCTCTCTCTCTCTCTCTCTCCCCCCCTCTTTCGCTCTCCCTCCCCCCCCCCCGGCTCCTTCTCCCTCCCCAATCCCCTTTTTCTTTCTCTCCTTTCTGTGGCCCCAGGAATTAAACATGTCCCGACACTGAGCCCTGAGCCGTATCCCCAACCTGCCTGTGTTTTATCTCCAGGTGACTTGGAATGCACTTCCTGTAGATTACAGACAGCTTACAGAATGCTTTCCTAATGTTTCGAAGGATGTAGGAAGAGTAACTAGCTGAAGACATTCACATTACAAACTATGAAGACATTCCTTCAAAGACTGAGAACTAACTCATTAGCACACCCTGCACTTAAAAAAGATATTTGTGATCACTGAGTTGTTCAGAATAGCAGTATGCCAGATATTGTGAGGCTGGAGTTTTTCCATTTGCACATCTTACTGAATCCTCTCAACAACTTGGCGAATTAAATATTGTCTATTTTATCCCAATGAGGAAAATAAGGCTTCAGTGACAGGAGGTTGCATCTTGATTTGTTTTGCTTAAAGCCCACGTTCTTTCCTCTATTGCATAACTTGTATTTCCCCATCTCAAATCACCAGAATTAAGAAATATTTAAAAGCACTTTGAAATTAAAACATATTTCATATTACAGTTAAGAATCTACTTCCTACCATTAGTATTTAAAAAAAAAACTTAAAGGAGCAAGTGAGGCAGCTCATTTAAAAGTGCTTGTCAAGCAAGCCTGAGCACCTGAGTTTTGATCCCTGGAACTCAAGGTGGAAAGAAAGAAGTTGTCCCTTGGCTTTTACATGTATGGGTCAGTGCCTAAAGACACCCACATACTCATACTCTCTTACACACATGCAAAAAATAAATATAATGATCTTTTCATGTAGTTTTGATGTATATAAATGTATTCTTATAAATAATAATATATTTGTAATAGCCATATAGCCTTTACTCTATATTAAAAATAATTCTAGGTGCTTTGCATAGATTAGCTCTCATATTGCTCCAAAAATTCCTGTGAGAGATCATCTTATTCTCTCCATTCTGTATCTACTGAGGATAAGGAGGTCAGATAACTTGTCCAATGTTCCAAATACCTTGAGCATGTTGAAGCCTGTATCAGAATAGGGCCAGTCAATGTCAGCGGCTAGATGAGCCAGCCTGAGACAGTGGAGCTTCCCATGAACATGCAAGGCTGCCTTTCAGCGATGGAGGTGTGCTAAACTGTCACATACTAACCACTGCAGTATGGGTCATGAAGCGGCATTTCTTCCCAGCATTCTAGAGAAGTCTAGAGAATGGCCAGAGACCAGCCAGGAGAAGAAAAAAAAAAAAAACACTCTTGCCTCTCATTGCTCTTGCAGGTTTGATCTGTATTCTGGATTTTTGATTTTTGTTTTGTTGTTTTCTTCAGTGCCAAGGGTAGAGCTTAGAGCGAGGGATAGAGCTCTGAGCCTCCCACATATATTCTTCATGTTCATATCAACTGTGTTCTAGCAGCTTTTCAACAAGCTTAAAGTAGATCACATTATGTACAAACGTGGAAGGTATGTAAGAAACAAGGGACCCTTGCAAGAAGCCACACGCAGATGGAGTCAGGGCTGAGCTGTGGCGGGCAACAGGCTGAGGATAACAGATGTTCAGAAGTCTCTGCTACAGAGCAGGCATAGAATGTGGCTTCCTGGGAAACAGGCAGCCTGGCTGGGGAAGATCATGGGGTCTCAGGCACGGCACTGCCTTACCCAGACCTCAGATTTCCAAATCTGAGGCCCGTTTCTTTATCACTGCCCTCTACACTGGGGTGGAGTGTGTTCTCACTTGCTACAATTAACTCATTGCTAAACACACTAAAAGAATAGACATGAAAATAAGGTTGATTTACTTAAGGTGGTAATTATACCCTTTATAAAAATGGATTCTTTAAACACCTGTGGTAGATAAATAAGGAAAATAATGAGATGTGATTTCTAAATAGATTTAAATATTGTTTTGAGAATTTATGTATGTGTGCGTGCACGAACATCTGTGTGCATGCGTATGTATGTATGTTTTGATGTGCTATGGATTGAACCCAGGGGTGCTAGGCAAGTGCTCTCCCACCGTGACAGATCCCCGGCCCCAAAATGTCCTTACATTTTTCCTACGTGGAAAATATCCACACTATTTCCTACAGAGTTTTGAGTCCTGGAGCATTTATGCTGTGCTGTAAAAGGTTACACCGAGTCACAACTGAGAACTGAGAAAGCCAAGGCCGAGGCACAGGAGTGGACGGCTGAGTGGGGAGAGCCGGGCTCCCTGCACTGACTGGATTGTACCATGTGTTTCCCTAGCTTTCCTTCCTAACACACTCTGACATTCGTACACACACAAAACATCCATACAGATCTCTTATCTGTGATATGTGACCTTGAACATGGCTGCTTGCGGCTCTCCTAGTTCGTAAAACGGCGGCTTTCCAGTGGCCATTTCGATGATTGTGCAGCCCAAAGACCAAATGTCCGCGGCTTTCCCATAGCCCCGAGGTCCTTTATCGATTATTTCTGGTGCCATATACTGCAGGGTACCTGGAAATAATGTAAACACATTTCCACTGTAGAAAGGGAAAAACTGATACTTAATAACCATTTCACTTTTTCTACCTAAACAGGACAGTTCCAAAAATACCGTCCAGGTCTTGATGTCTCATCTTTCTTTGCGATCCAGTTTTCTCTGCAGTCAAGGAAAAGTAAGAAATGGAAGTGTTTATAATGGATTTTGTCAGTGAAACCAATGGTTCACCAACAGCGTCTGGTTACGAGTGGGGTGTTCTCACTCTTAAAGTGGTATACGGCTGATATATCCCTCTAAGGGATGTCGCGGAGGCTTCTGACCATGGTTGCTTGTCCAGAACAATAGGGAACATAACACATGCTTCTACATTCGGTTCTTCCAATACATAAAGGCCCTCCTATGAACGTTTCCAGAGAGAATCTAGTTCACTCACTGATCTCTTTCAAGCTATAGCGCCCAGTTCTCAAACCCAGTGTCTGACTCACGTGTTTCCATCTAGAGATCACTATGGTGTGCGAAGGAGGCCAGGACAAGGACACGTCCCAGTCTCATCAAAGCTGAGAGCAGGAGGGTGGTTATTAGGAGCAGGAGAAAGTGCGTGTGTGAGAGCACCGGGCGCCGGTAGCTCAGTCAGCACTGTTATAATCCCGAGAAAAGAAGTTCCGGTTCCTATGCTATAAGAAGGTGATAGGGGGTAGCGATAATGTTAAATGTTAAAAAGACAAAACGAAGCTAGAAAGGGGACTCACGCTTTCACACAAATGCTTAGATGTTTGTGGAGGCCAATGTGCCACGTTAAGCAACGTATGCTTGTATTCAAACATCGCATGGCCTCGTTAATTGCACAATTCTTCATGTTTCAAGGCGGGGGGGGGGAGTCCATAAAGAGAGGGATATGGCTCAGGGGCACAGTGCTTACTTAGCACATATGTGAGCCCTAGCACAGACAAAAATAACTAGGAAAAAAGAGATCATTCTTATTTCTTAACTCATGGACAGCAGCAAGATTCTTAGAGCTATGATGAAAAATAATCCCTAAACTTCCGGAGTATGTGATTCTGTCTTTCAAATAGATGCAATACCTCCTGTGGCCCTAAGTGACAGATTTTAATACAGCGTTTCTTAACCTGTGGGTTGTGACCTTTCACAGGGGTCCCATATCAAATATCCCACATATCAGGTATTTACAATTCATAACAGTAGCAAAATTACAGCTATAAAGTAGCATCGAAAGTAATTTTCTGTTTGGGGTGGGGGTCACCACAACACGGGAACTGTATTAAAGAGTCGCAGCATTAGGAAGGTTGAGAACTGTTGCGTTTCAAACCCAGGACAAATGTCTGCGGTACCTTTCTAACACATCAACGTGGACTGGCCTCCTGGGTCTTCCGGTGTCACTCACCTGTTAACAGGTATCACTGGCACACCCAGCCTTCCAGTCTGAACTCTTCAGCCCAGGTGCTCTTCCTCATATATTTTGGTTACCTGCCCCTTTCTGTACCTTTAGCCTCCAGGCTGCTGTACCTGGTTCTCCTCTCTTCCTTCTCCTCTTCCTCTTCCCACGTGGCCTAGCTCAGCCTGGTTATGTCCATACTGGACTCTCCCAGATGTCCCTGCCTCTGCCAATGCCCTTCCTCTTTACCTACAATAAACGTTCTCCTCCACCATCTCTAGGAGCAGACATGTCTTTTCTTTTCCTTTTGACTTCTTTCTTTTCTTTTCTTTTCCTTCCCTCCCTCCCTCCCTCCCTCCCTCCTTCCTTCCCTTTTT